>NC_057798.1:558194898-558234629 GCF_018294505.1 Triticum aestivum
TGTGGATGAACAGGACCCCGATCGAGCCGGTTGGGGGTGGATGAACAGGACCCTGTGGAGGGCTGGATGAACAGGACGACCCCGTGGAGGGCTGGATGAATAGTATCCAATGGAGGGTTGGATGAACAGTAGCTCATGGAGGGGTGGTTCAACAGGACTCCATGGAGAGGGCTGGTTGAACAGTAGCCGGTGGAGGAGCGCGTGGTGGAGGCTGGATGAACAGGAGCCCGTGGATGAACAGTCGCAAGTGGAGGCTGGAGGAGGTCGACGGTGGATGAACAGTAGCCCGTGAAGGCTGGAGGAGGTTGATGGTGGAGATGAACAGTATCCCGTGGAGTCCCGTTTTGCGGTACGCCACACCCCTCTCGATGAACAGGACCCCCGTTTCGACCGTAGTGCTCCAACACAAGTCCGTTTCCTCCGTTTTGCAGTACGCCACACCCCTCCCGATCAACAGGACCCCGTTTCGACCAGAGGAGGTCCAACAGAAGTCAGTTTCCTCCGTTTTGCGGTACGCTAGACCCCTCCCGATGAACAGGATCCCGTTTCAACAGTGGCCAGTCGAACACAAGGCCGTTTCCTCCATTCTGTGGTTCGCCAGGCCTCGTTTCCATCGGCTGTTCCGTCCAAGCCCTCCGGATGAACACGACGATGCATTCCGTTCCGACCCAGCCGGTTGGCTCCCCATGAACACGACGACGACGCAGTTTCTCCATTTTGACCCAGCCACGTACATGAGCCCTGGCCGTACGTATGCGTGAGTAGGCGTCCGAGACCCCGTCTGCATGTACGTACGTGGCCGTATTTACTTTATTGCACCCTGGTTGTTGTACATACGTGTACATGCTACGTGCGTGCCTCTACAATGACACGTGCGCGCCTCTACATCGACCAGTATGTACGTACACGTTCGCGACCAGAATGACAATGCTACGTACGCTTCGACCGGGTGGGTCCCGACTATCAGGCACTTCCTTGCGTGCGAAGATGTAGCTGGTGGGTCCCAGCAGTCAGGGGGAGAAATCATTATTTTTCAGGGTAAAAAGGATGCAGTTGCATGCATGCATCCATGGGCGTGGTGCGTCCCAACTGTTAACATCTCACGTATAGTCATCTTCTGATGACTGTCCTTTGTTGACCACATTGACCACACCGTGCCGAGTGCACCAAGGCCGATGGAAGACGGCGAGGCCCCAGACTAGAACCACCCGGAGATGGGGAAGATGCCACAGTGGATTCGTAGATGGAGAGGAGTGGGAAATTTGACTGGTTCGGTTACATCCGATGTTCTAGCTGCTAGAATCATTTCTTGATTAAGTTGACAAAGCCCTACGTACACGTCTGCTTAGTAGGCCCACAAGTCAGCCACCAAATCTGTCGGGTCCCAGCTGTCATCGGGAGGAATAGTTTTTTTCGCATAACAAGGAGGCACTTCCTTTCGTGTGAAGATACAGCCGGTGGGTCCCAGCTGTCAGTAGGAGGAATTAACTTAATAAGGAGGGACTTTTCTTGCGTGCGACTGAGGGAGTCCTAGATTAAGGGGTCCTCGGACGGCCGAACTATGTAGTATGGGTCGGACTGATGGGATGTGAAGATACAAGACCGAAGACTCTCACCTGTGTCCGGATGGGACTCTCCTTGGCCTGGAAGGCAAGCTTAGCTCTTGAATATGAAGATTCCTTTCTGTATAGCTGACTTTTTACAACCCTAGTCCCCTCCGGTGTCTATATAAACCAGAGGGCTTAGTCCGTAGAGGCAATCATAATCATACAGGCTAGACTTCTAGGGTTTTAGCCATTACGATCTCGTGGTAGATCAATTCTTGTAATACTCATATTCATCAAGATCAATCAAGCAGGAAGTAGGGTCTTACCTCCATAGAGAGGGTCCGAACCTGGGTAAACATCGTGTCCCCCACCTCCTGTTACCATCAACCTACCCGAGATCCGCCCGAGATCCGCCCGAGATCCGCCGGTTTTGACACCGACATTGGTGCTTTCGTTGAGAGTTCCGCTGCGTCGTCACCAAAAGGTTTGAGGGCTCCGTCAATCATCTACAACAATGCAGTCCAGGGGGAGGTTTTCCTTCCCGGACAGATCTTTGTATTCGGCGGCTTCGCACTGCGGGCCAACTTGCTTGGCTATCTAGAGCAGATCAACAACTACGCCCCTGGCCATCAGGTCAGGTTTGGAAGATTGAATTACGTTGCCGATATCTGCGGAGACTTGATCTTCGACGGATTCGAGCCCATGGCAGCCGCTCCCTGCCACCATGATGAACATGACCTAAATTTGTCATCAGACCGTGCCCAGGAGATAGAGCCTGTAACTGCTCTGGCCCTGGATCCGGAGCAGATTGCGTCGTTCGAGGATGGGAAGCTCAACCCCACCACGGAAGCTGCAGACTCAGCGGCCTCAGAGCCGCACACAGATCCAACATCGAGCGGGGCCTGTGTCACCAAAACCTCGGATTCGTCTCCGGCCATAGGTTCCGAACCGCGTGCATCCGCACCCATCAAACCTTATCAGGCGTCGATCGTTGAATTTAGCTCCGCGGACATCTTCCGGCACTGACCTTTAGGCAATGTGCTAAACTCATTAAAATCCCTCTCCTTATCAGGGGACTCTCAACCAAACTATATCTTTGGATTGGAAGCTGATGACGGAGAATTACGCTTCCCACCCACCACCCACTTCATAGCCACTGTCGAAGACTTAACCAACATGCTTGATTATGGCCCCGAAGACATCGACGGTATGGACGACGATGCCGGAGAGGAGAAAGCACAAAAACCACTGCTTACAGGGCGTTGGACAGCCACCTCCTCGTATGATGTATACATGGTGGATACACCCAAAGAGAACAACAGCGACAACAAAAATGATCTAGTCAAGGATAAGCCTCCTGAGATACAGCCAAAGTGCTGACATGAGCGGCGCCACTCTAGAGAACGCTGTGGAAAAAACACCAATACTGGCACAGGAGAAAATAATACTTCATACGACGCTGAAGACAATGAAGACCCTGTTGAGCCAACCTCCGAACATAATGAACGGGAGGATGGGCGAGTCAGCCCTAATGAACAGGCTGTTAACAAAGACTCGGAGGACAGTAATTATCTTCCATCCTCCAAGGATGAGGGGAGCCTCGGTGATGAAGACTTTATCGTGCCTGAGGAGCCCGTCGATCAGGAGAGCTTTAAGCGCCGGCTAATAGCCACTTCAAGGATCCTGAAAAAGAAGCAACAACAGCTTCAAGCTGATCAAGATCTATTCAACGACAGATGGACTAATGTCCTGATAGCCGAGGAATACGGCCTCGAGCACCCAACCAAAAGTTACCTGAAATGCAAATTGTTACAACAATTCAATGATGAGGCGCTGGAGACCATCCTACCAGCGCATAATGCGGGTGACCGACCACCACGTGGCCGGGACAAATCGGTAACTCAAGCCGAACACCAACCCACACTACCTCGCCGTAAAAACAGAGACACAATAACTCGGGGATATACATATTACCTGTGGCATGACCTGGAAAACAGAGAAGGTCAGACTAGATCGATCTATGGATCGCGGGGGCATGCCCCTATGCGCGATGATGGCCATCCGGTCGGACGTGTCAAACATAACCATGCCCGGGCCGAAAACCGCAGATGAACACCATTCGAGCTACGTCGCGACTTGGCCCAATATAGAGGCGCCACACACCCCCTTTGCTCCACTGATGAAGTAATGGAACATGAATTCCCGGAAGGGTTTAAACCCGTGAACATCGAATCATATGATGGGACAACAAACCCCGCGGTATGGATTGAGGATTTTCTCCTCCATATTCATATGGCCCGCGGTGATGACCTTCACGCCATCAAATACCTCCCGCTAAAACTCAAGGGACATGCTCGGTACTGGTTGAATAGTTTGCCAGAAAACTCAATTGGCAGCTGGGAAGACTTGGAAGACGCCTTCCTCGACAACTTTCATGGTACATATGTCCGACCTCCGGATGCCGACGACTTAAGTCACATAGTTCAACAGCCCAGAGAGTCAGCCAGGAAATTCTGGACTAGGTTCTTAACTAAAAAGAACCAGATCGTCGACTATCCGGATGCCGAAGCCCTAGCAGACTTTAAACATAGCATCCGTGATGAATGGCTCGCCCAACACCTAGGCCAAGAAAAGCCGAAGTCTATGGCAGCCCTCACGATGCTTATGACCCGCTTCTGCGCAGGTGAGGATAGCTGGCTAGCGCATAGCAATAATAATACAAGCGAACCTGGAACTTCTGAAGCCACAAATAGCAATGGCAAACCCCGACGCAACAGACACAAGCGTCGAAGCAACGGTGACAACACCGAGGACACGGCGGTCAACGCCGGATTCAGTGGCTCTAAGTTCGGTCAGCGGAAGAAGCCATATAAAAGAAACAATCCGGGCTCGTCCAGCTCGGACTGCATACTCGATCGTCCATGTCAAATCCATGGCACTCCTGACAAACCAGCAATTCATACCAACAGAGACTGTTGGGTTTTTAAACATGCCAGCAAGTTAAATGTCGAGAATAAGGAGAAGGGATCGCAAAGCGAGGACGATGATGAGGAGCCCCGACCACCGAACACAGGGGGACAAAAGAAGTCCCCCCCCCCCAAGTTAAAATGGTAAACATGATATACACTACCCATATCCCCAAGAGGGAGCGCAAGCGCGCGCTTAGGGACGTCTATGCGATGGAGCCAGTCGCCCCAAAGTTCAACCCATGGACGTTCTGTCTGATCACCTTCGATCGCAGGGACCATCCGACCAGTATCCGTCATGGCGGTTTAGCTGCACTGGTGCTCGACCCAATCATTGATGGATTCCATCTTACACGAGTCCTCATGGACGGTGGCAGAAGCGTGAACCTGCTCTATCAGGATACATTGTGCAAAATGGGTATTGATCCCTCAAGGATCAAACCCACAAAAACCACCTTTAAAGGAGTCATACTAGGTGTAGAGGCACGCTGTACGGGCTCAATCACACTGGAGGTGGTCTTCGGATCCCCGGACAACTTCCGAAGTGAAGAGTTGATCTTCGATATCGTCCCCTTCTGCAGTGGCTATCACGCACTGCTCGGGCGA
Source organism: Triticum aestivum (assembly GCF_018294505.1). Classification (NCBI taxonomy): domain Eukaryota; kingdom Viridiplantae; phylum Streptophyta; class Magnoliopsida; order Poales; family Poaceae; genus Triticum; species Triticum aestivum. The sequence continues at coordinate 558,200,018 of NC_057798.1, forward strand.
ACTGCATTCGCTCGATTCAATGCAGTGCCACACTACACTTACCTCAAGCTCAAGATGCCCAGACCACACGGTGTCATAACAGCCAATGGAAACACGGAACGCTCCCTCCGTACCGAGGAGCACACCGTTGCCCTTGCAGCAGAAGCACAGAGCGGCCCTTTCAGGCAGAACCTTAATTCGGTGGCCAAGCTCCCTGGCACTGTCAAACGAGTCTGAACTACTCTGCAGCAGGACATTCTAGCTCGTCAAGAGCTTGACTTGCAATTCGGCCTCCATCCCAATCCCGACCAAATGGTGGCATTCATACCACGCGTACATAACTACGCACTCAAAATACCATGGGCATAGACAGGGGCACAACTAGATCGTGGTCCATAATACGGCTCAACCTCCCCTGGACCCACATACTTTCACCTTTTCTTTTTCTTTGCAGGTCTATTTTTTCGAGGCCTTTCCTAGTGGCCTGATTGTCGGACCTATCAAGGGACGGATACACTAAGACGGCAAGAAGCATTGACGTATAAGGGAATTTCCAGGTAGTCTCTTTAAAGGATTGTTATGCCTGTTTTAAGGACCCGCACACAACTCTCCCTTGGTCATGGCATGTTAAATAGACCTGTTGCTTATCGCACTACTTGTACAAGTACGCTTTGACGTATTAATCAAACTATATTGGAAAATAGTTTGCGGCCCAATTTCTGCGGCATTAGCCTATTACTTCATTTTTTTTCTTGATATTCTTATCAATTGCACCCGTACACTCTGGTATGCCTTAATTTGCCAGGGGCTTCATAATCCCCATAGTACGGCAACAAAGTCCGAACACTTTTTTATAGTATAGTTCGGCACCCCGAACTTTAGCATTATATGCATCGGCTCTGAGTCATGTCTTTGGTCAATAGTTGGGTTGCCCGGCTCCTATGCTTACTACCTTACGTTCCGCTATATCGACTAGGGTAGTAAAGTGAGAACTACTACGATTGTGTCCTAGTTTATCCGGATGAGCACCTCACTAGAGAAAGCCGAAAACTGACTGTCATGATGCGGCGTGAGCCGGCCAACTATTCGAGAGGTTAAAAATCTTTTACGATTTTTCCGCATTATGCGATGAGTCGGTTTTTATCCGATCAGGTGTTTACAGTACCCCAAGTTCATACTTACGAATACTAGGGGCTGCGCCAAAATTTCTATTGTCAAACTCCTATGGCTAAGTAAGGGTGATAAAGCCACATAGTCCGGTTGCATGGTTCATTGCGCTAAATACCTCCTTCAAGGACCAAACCTTTGGATCAAGAGTGTTTAGATTCCATCCCGAACACCCCCGTACTAGCTACGTGGGGGATGAAGCCAACGACTGGCCAACTCTCATATTCAATTTAAACGGCCGCACAGGAGGTAAAATTTTAAATAAAAAAGAAGCATTATATTACATCATGACCTTGTTTCATAGTACAGGACAGGATAACATGAATGTATTCATTCAAAGATAATATCCTTAGCACGTTGCTCTGCCACAATGCGGGATCCCTCCAGGACATCGTCAAAATACCGCTCGAGCATGCGGTGCTCCTTGCCAGCGGGCGGTCCTTCGGTCATGAGCTTGACGGCATCCATCTTCGCCCACTGAACTTTGACATGGGCGAAGGCCATCCGCATACCTTTGATGCAGACCGACCGCTTGAGAAGTCAAGCTGGGGGCAGGCATTGACCAGCCGCCTCACGAGCCCGAAGTAGCTGCTGGGTATGGCTTCGGCAGGCCACAACCAGACTATCAAATCCTTCATGGCCAGTTCGGCCACCCTATGCAGTTCGACCAACTATTTTAACTGATCGCTAAAGGGCACCGAATGTTCTGGCACAAGGTATTGTGACCAGAACAACTTCTCCGTCGAGCTCCCCTCTTCAGCTCGAAAGAACTCTGCAGCATCGGAAACGCTGTGCGGCAGATTCGTAAACACCCCTCAAGAACTCCAAATCCAGGTTAGTAAGAGATACCTCTTCTTCACATATTTGCTTTGCATAATGAAGGCCTTACCCGCCGTAATTTTCTTGGCCTCTTGGATTTCCTGGAGGTGCCCTGGGCTCCCACTCGGACATCTTGCATGCTCTGGCGAGCCTTGGCGAGTTCAGTCTCTTGATCCGCAATATCGCGCTCCAAGGACTCACATTTTTAACAGCCTCCTAGAGCTCTTGCTGGACCTCATTAACCCTGGCCTCGTGTTTTTCACGGGCGGCTTGCTCCTTTGTCGCTTTCTTTTTGGCCTCGTCCAGCTCCTTTTTGAGAGCCTCCACCTCGGTCACCGCTCGTACAAATCAAATGGCACTACGGTCATTACAAATCATCTATCCTTTCTGATATACAGAAGGTCATTGCATACCTTGTTTATCCTCTAGCTGCTTTTTCACGCGGTTGAGCTCTTCCTCGGCATGCTCCAGACTCTACTTTAGTCTGGAAACCTCAGCAGTATGAGAGGCCACAACCAGTAATGACGCCTGCTTGTTCACATTGACTCAGCTGGTTAGTCTCCTATGAAACTTGTTTGATCCTCTGTCCAGCTTTTCTTTTCGAGCACCGGACAGTGTCTCAGGGGCTAATGTCTATATTGTGACATTCTTTTTACAAAACTGCGTTGCTTACCTCAAAGCCTGCTAGATGGCTTGTGCAGGCTTCGGTCAGTCCACTCTTCACGGACTGAATCCCCTCAACCACCGTACCCATAGGGGTACGGTGTTCCTCAATAATGGAAGCACTTCACAGCGCTTCCATTAGAGTGTCCGGTGCCTCTGGCTGGACAGAGGTCACTGGCGGAATTGGCGCGCCTCCTCCTTTTGAAGGAGGCTGCTTGCCAGGTTCCGGAGCCGCATGGGTCTCTAGGGCCGTATTTGGCTGGGGGCCGAATTGAATATGGCCCCCATCGCCAGTCTCCATTGGGATTTGCTCCCCCATGTGTCCAGCGGCTGAGGTCTCACCCTCTGGCACCGTCCTGACGGCCTCCTGGGTCTCTCCTTGGCCTGGGATCCTTCGGGACAACACCTCGGTGTCATCCATGGCCTTGGGAGAGCAGGCCGCCGGTATGGACCCGCTATCCATCGCCTTCAGGTTTAGCAAATTCCCTGAAGATGAGAATCGCTCGAGGTCGAACCGAGCGGGACTGCAAATGCAATTCAACATGTTAAGACTATGAAGTAGGGAGGCCGGATATATGAATGCATCCGGGTTTTTGAGTACTCACGATTTGGCCAGGGGCTTGTCTCGGGGATGCCGCTCTGGGCTGTTGTCGATGTCCCACACGGAGTTATCCGCGAGGGAACCCTTCCCCCTCTTGGATGCCTCTGCCTCCAGATTTGTGGAGGCCGCCCTCTTCTTCCTTCCACCCTCAGGGGGAGAGTTGCTTTCCTCCTCCTCTTCGTCCCCGACGGTAGAGGAGTGAGTCTTGGTGTCTTCAGACGTCATGTCCGAAGAACCCTTGTGACGGAGACCGCTTCTGGTCTCCTTGGCCTTCCCTTTCGCCTTCTTCTCCGGCGCCTAGTAGGGCACCGGAACCAGCATCTTCGTCAGAAGCGGGATGGCCGGTTCCTCGGGCAGCGGAGCTAGGAACTTGATCCTCTCCGTTTTCTTTGTTCAGCCCTGAAAATAAATAGGAGGCTCAGGCATCTTCCGTGAATAAGTAAGTAAAGGATTCCTTGAAATGCGAAAAACTTACCGGACTAGCGGGATGGGTCAGGTTGTACCCACGGTCTTTGGTTTCCTTCGGCCACGTCTCATTGACCTTGAAGAGCACCTTCCAAATGCCTTCATGCATGATGCCGAAGAAATGTTGCAGGGTCTGGTGCTTGGCCGGATTGAACTCCCACAAATTACAGGTCCGGCTTTGGCATGGAAGGATCCGGCGAACTAGCATCACCTGGATCACGTTGACAAGCTTGATGTTCTTATCCACCATGCTCTGGATGCGCGTCTGCAGTACTGTCAGCTCATCCAACGCAGCCCAATTCAGGCCCTTCTCTAGCCAGGAGGTGAGCCGCATTAGGGCTCCAGACTGGAATTCAGGAGCCACGGCCCAGGTGGCGTCGCGGGGTTCTGTGATATAGAACCACAACTGCTGCCACCCTTTGACAGTCTCTATGAAGGAGCCTTTGGGCCATGTGACGTTGGGCATCTTGCTCACCATGGTGCCTCCGCACTCTGCGTGTTGGCCACCCACCACCTTCGGCTTCACATTGAAGATCTTTAACCACAATCTGAAGTGGGGTGGGATGCGGAGGAAAGCCTCGCATACGACAATGAATGCCGAGATGTTGAGGAAAGAATTTGGGGCTACATCATGGAAATCTAGCCCATAGTAGAACATGAGTCTGCGGACGAATGGGTGCAGAGGAAATCCCAGCCCACGGACAAAGTGGGGGATGAACACCACCCTCTCATGAGGCTCCGAAGTGGGGATGATTTGCCCCTCGGCCTGGAGCCGATGGGCGATTTCTTTGGCCAAATACCCCGCCTTCCGGAGCTTCGTAATGTCCTTCTCCTTGACGGAGGAGACCATCCACTTGCCCTGTGCTCCGGATCCAGGCATGGTTAGAGTGCTTTCTTGGGGCGGAAAAAGATGAGAACTTGGGTGCTGGAGCTCGAGAATGGGGGAGGCAGAGAGAGAGAAGGCGTGGGTGAAAGGGGTGAATCCTTATCTCTTTATAAAGGTAGTGAATATCAAGCGCCTCCCCACTCACCCTAAAAACTCGACGATATGGTGGGATTACCCATGCCCGTATTCATGAGAATCCCACAATAAGGGGACACGATCTCTGCTTTGACAAGACGTGCCAATGAAACTGCATCTCTAAAAAACGGTTCTAAATAATGGCCGGGCGGCGACGAGATGTCACGCTACAAAAAGTTGTCAGTGGATTGGACTCATGAAATATTATACTCTCTATGGTTGTGTGTGGAATTTGTTTTGCAGAGCCAGACACAATTCTTGTGTTCAAATATTATTTTGGAGTATTCGGAGAAGGAACCCGCCTTGCAATGCCGAAGACAATCCGCGCGCCGGACACCTCGTCATTGAAGCCTGGTTCAGGGGCTACTAAGGGAGTCCTGGATTAAGGGGTCCTCGGACGGCCGGAATATGTAGTATGAGACGGACTGACGGGTTGTGAAGATACAAGACTGAAGACTCTCACCTGTGTCTGGATGGGACTCTCCTTGGCGTGGAAGGCAAGCTTTGCGCCCGAATATGAAGATTCCTTTTTCTGTAACTGACTTTGTACAACCCTAGTCCCCTCTGGTGTCTATATAAACTGGGGGCTTAGTCCGTAGAGGCAATCATAATCATACATGCTAGACTTCTAGGGTTTTAGCCATTACGATCTCGTGGTAGATCAACTCCTGTAATACTCATATGCATCAAGATCAATCAAGCAAGAAGTAGGGTATTACCTCCATAGAGAGGGCCCGAACCTGGGTAAACATCATGTCCCCTGCTTCCTGTTACCATCAACCTTAGACGCACAGTTCGGGACCCCCTACCTGAGATCCGCCGGTTTTGACACCGATAGCGACCATGGACCTCGTGGGTCCCAGCCGTCAGGCTCTCATGTACCGTCCTCTTCCAATGACTCTTGTTTGTTTACCACGCCACACGGAGCGCAGCGAGGCGGTGGACAACGGCAAGGCCCTATACTGGAACGACCCGGAGATGGGGAAGACGCGATAGTGGAGTCACAGAAGGAGAGGAGTGGGAAACTTGACTGGTCGGGTGCGGGGTGGGCCTACACTCGACAGAGAATAATAGGAGGTGTTGAGTGGAGTGGAGGGATGACCTTGCTATCGGCAGGGTAGCGTTTCGCTGCGAGGCGCACAAAACAATGCCGCTGGATGCCGAAGGCTGGAGCAGGTGGTCCCAGCAGCGCTGATGGAAGAAGATGAGAGATTGAAGAAGAATGACGTCCATTGGATGTAAATCCAACGCCTTGCTTAGGCTTCGACCTACTGGCCTCAGCCAATCCATTTGTTTTTTAGTCCATTTAGTGGGCTGAGTGAAACAATGATGTAGCATCTATGCAGCCCGTTTATATATATGGTAGAGTTTAAAGCCCATTTGCATTTTTCTCAAAATCCTCGGACTTGCTGGGCTGGGTGAAAATATCATGTTGGGCTGGACGGAGAAATGTTATAAAAACATAAACACATGATTGCACGTCTATTACTGCATTGGTCTGTAAAATCTTTGCAAGCTTATGTACGTAATCGCTAGGAGTTAATTTGCCAAGTTATATATAAACAATTATTATTATTATTTTGTAAGAACTTTCAATTTACGAAATAAAATATAATTTTAATTTGATGTGTTAATAGGACGTGGGGTATTATTATTTTTAGGCTAGACGTGGGACAATTGAGTTGGTTCTAGGGAAAAGTACTGGGAGAACAATTTACATCGAAAAAGAAAGTGGAAGAAAATTCAGATATAGGATTAATGAAAACAAAAAATAAAGGAAGTGGGAAGGTCTATAAAATGGTTGGACAAGCGACAGGTTTAACGGAACCTTATATTGTTTCTATTATATATATATGTGTAATAAAATAAGTGTGTGTATATATATATTATACAAGGGAAAACATAGGTTCAGTTTTGCATTCTTATAGAAAAATAGAACTGAGCTGTGCGTCGTCTTGAAAAACCAAACATAACTTGGGTTGATGATGTTATAGACAAGCTAGGTTGGGAGGCCCAGAGGCCGCTTGATCCAAAAAACGTTGAAACATGTCGTGGGCTGCCCATGTTAAACAACTAAACCTAGGCCATGGATCTGGTGGGCCCGGAACTGTCAGCCTCTCTACGAACAGTTGTCTCCCGATTCCTCTTGTTTTGCTGACCATGTTGGGAACGACAGACGGTGGCGCTGCGGCGAGAACACCAAGGCGGAGGACGATGTCAAGACCGCGGACCGAACAAACCAGAGCGGGGGAAGACACAGGCGGAGGGGAGTACGAGGGTTGAGTTGTTCGGGTGCAGGGTGGCCGGTGGAGCTCCTTGGTATCGTTCTCTTCTTTCATGTTGGTGTAGCAGGGGTTGATGATGGTCTCGGCGAGGTCAGCCACGGAGTCCTTCTCCTGCCCATTGCCGATGATCTTGTATTGCTTATGGATGTCGACAATCTTGTTGCACCAGATCGCCGAATCGTTGCGTTCTTCCTTCTCTCCACCGTAGCGAAGGTGCAATCGGCGCTGCCGATGAAACGGGTGAATGCTCCAGAACCTTTGATGGCCCTACACCAGTGGTAGATGAGAACCTCGTCCCGCACGCATACCTGGGTGACCGTGATCCGTTGGTCCCTGTCAAGAGATGAATGGATGGGCACAAGGTCTAGTCCTACGACCTTGTGCTTTCTCGTCCTATAGGTACTGCTTGAACTCGGCGAGGCAGAGCTACACCGAGTCCGGATCGTTGTTGTACATCACATTCAACTTGGTGCTGCCATGGGACTGAATGGACAACTCAAAGGTGAACTCCTTGCTGAAGTCCATATCTAGCAGGCTCACCCCTCGGATCACCATTGGAGTCTCTTCGAGTGAACAAGTGAGTAGGCAGCAGCAGTAGTTTGTTTTTCAGCTCTTGGGGAACTAGATTCAGCAGTAAACTGAGTGTGTATAGGCGACAATAGTTACTACCCCTCCCTCGCCCGCTGCACGCCCGACAGAATATGCACCCTCGGTGCATTCAAACGCCTCCATTAAGAAACCTATTCCGACCACACACGTCGGTTCACGAGCTGGTCTGTATTGGTACTGTAATAACAAGTGTTAGTGGTCACTTTACTTAAATTTAATTAGCTTTAATTAAAATGTATTCTTAAAACAAGCAATGCATTGGCTCGTTCTATCAGTGCCACATGATCAACATGCACAACAATTATAATTATTATTCTCAGGACGCACATGATCAACACATTTGCCGCACTTTCAAACAGACAATACTACCAAGTTTGAACAGTTTGTTATGGTTGTTGTCCTCTGCATCATCATGTCATGTTTCCCAGCTTGCAAGATTAAAAACCAACAAATAAGATTCAAATAATAAGTACAACAAAGATGCTTACACATCTCATTGATTCCCAGCTTCCAAGATTCAGAACCAACAAATAAGATTCAAATAATAAGTACAACAAAGATGCCTACACATCTCATTGATTCCCAGCTTGCAAGATTCACAACCAACACATTAGAGCCTTTTGATAAAGTGAATATCGGGATTAAATCCATCTTGGCTAGCCGTGTCATACAACCCAAGAACTTGGCGAATGCTCTTGACCATCACAACATCTATAGTAGAGTATTCATGTTTGCACACATAAGAAAGAGCATGGATTTAGAAGTCTAGTAGCCGTAGATATGGTTGTACAAACATTGGCCTTTTCTTTTGGCCACCAATTCTATCTATGTTCCTGATGCGTCAATCTATGACGCATCCCTTGAAATTACTATAATAGTGGCACTAGTTGAAGCAAACTTTATTTCCAAAACGAGAAAATATTGCGATAGAATAGCTTTATTTAAAAAATACAACGTTGGCGCAACATGACAAAGCACAATCATGTTGATAAAGGACAATACTGACCGGTGTGAGGGGTCCTATGCTGCTGCTACGTCTTGAGCTTGTGTTGGTTTTCCTTGAAGAGGAAAGGATGATGCAGCAAAGTAGCGTAAGTATTTCCCTTAGTTTTTGAGAACCAAGGTATCAATCCAGTAGGAGGCTCCTCAAAAGTCCCACGCACCTACACAAACAAACAAGAACCTCGCAACCAACGCGATAAAGGGGTTGTTAATCCCTTTACGGAAAACTTGAGAAAGTGAGATCTAATAGAGATAATAGGATAAGATAAATATTTTTTGTATTTTCATGATATAGATTGGAAAATAAAAGATGCAAATAAAAGTAGATGGAAAATTTGTATGATAAAAGATAGACCCGGGGGCTATAGGTTTCACTAGTGGCTTCTCTCAAGATAGCATAATTATTACGGTGGGTGAACAAATTATTGTCGAGCAATTGATAGAAAAGTGCATAGTTATGAGGTTATCTAGGCATGATCATGTATATAGGCATCACGTCCGCAACAAATAGACCGACTCTTGCCTGCATCTACTACTATTACTCCACAAATCGACCGACTCCTGCCTGCATCTAGAGTATTAAGTTCATTAGAACAGAGTAACGCATTAAGAAAGATGACATGATGTAGAGGGATAAACTCATGCAATATGATATAAACCCCATCTTTTTATCCTCGATGGCAACAATACAATACGTGTCATTTCCTCTACTGTCACTGGGATCGAGCACCGCAAGATTGAGCCCAAAGCTAAGCACTTCTCCCATGGCAAGAAAGATCAATCTAGTAGGGCAAACCAAACTGATAATTCGAAGAGACTTGCAAAGATAACCAATCATACATAAAAGAATTCAGAGGAGATTCAAATATTTCTCATAGATAAACTTGATCATAAACCCACAATTCATCGGATCTTGACAAACACACCGCAAAAAGAGTTACATCGAATAGATCTCCAAGAAGAGGAAGGATAACTTTGTATTGAGAATCAAAGAGAGAGAAGAAGCCATCTAGCTAATAACTATGGACCCAAAGGTCTGTGGTAAACTACTCACAACTCATCGGAGAGGCCTTGGTGGTGATGGAGAGGCCCTCCATGGTCGATTCCCTCTCTGGTGGAGCGCCGACGAAGGCTCCAAGATGGGATCTCGCAGATACAGTAGGTTGCGGTGGTGGAATTAGGTTTTCATGGTGCTCCTGGATAGTTTCGGGGTACGTAGATAAATATAGGAGGAAGAAGTAGGTCGGTGGAGCCACGAGGGGCCCAGGAAGTAGGGGGCGCGCCCACCCTTACTGGGCGTCAGCCACCCTCATGGCTGCTGAAAGTGCAACTATCCCTAGGTGGTTTTGGTAATTCATAACAACATATAGCTCATTGAGTTAATGCTATTCCAAGACTATTATTTCAGGAAAGCTCAATGAATGGCATGGTATGGATGATGAAAGTGGATCCCTCAAAATACTAAGGACAAATGATTGGCTCAAGCTCAAAGGCTCAAGACTCTTCATTTTATATTTTAGTGATCCAAGATCACATTGAGTCTATAGGAAAAGCCAATACTATCAAGGAGGGATGAGGTGTTGCTTAATGACCTTCTTGCTTCATGTGCTTTGTGATATGCTCCAAAACCCTCAGCTACTTTCCCACATCCACAAATGACCTAAACCCAAAGCCAAAATCGGTCAACCGATTCTTCCAATCCGGTGCCACCGATTCCAAAAGTCATAGCCACTGCCACAAACCCTAAGCAAATTGGTCCTACCGATAGGGATCTCGGTCTCACCGAGATAGGATTGTAATCTCTCTGTTTCCCTCTGTAACGTTTCGGTCTAACCGAAGTGCGCGGTCGGTCCCAACGAGATTGCAATGTAAACTCTCTGTTTCCCTTTTGTAACATTTCGGTCTCACCAAAAAGAGCAAATCGGTCCCACTGAGTTTACCTGACCAACTCTCTGGAAAGCTTATTACCAAAATCGGTCTTACCGAGTTTGTGTAATCGGTCTTACCGAGATTACCTTATGCCCTAACGCTAACCGAATCGGTCTCACTGAGTTGCATGTCAGTCCCACCGAAAATCACTAACGGTCACTAGGTTTACTAAATCGGTCTGACCGAGTCTGTTGAGTCGGTCCCACCGAGTTTGGTAAATTGTGTGTAACGGTTAGATTTTGTGTGGAGGCTATATATACCCCTCCACCTCGTCTTCATTCATGGAGAGAGCCATCAGACGAAACCTACACTTCCAACTTACCATTTCTGAGAGATAACCACCTACTCATGTGTTGAGGCCAAGATATTCCATTCCTACCATATGAATCTTGATCTCTATCCTTCCCCAAGTTGCTTTCCACTTAAATCCTCTTTCCACCAGATCCAAATCCTATGAGAGAGAGTTGAGTGTTGGGGAGACTATCATTTGAAGCACAAGAGCAAGGAGTTCATCATCAACGCACCATTTGTTACTTCTTGGAGAGTGGTGTCTCCTAGATTGGCTAGGTGTCACTTGGGAGCCTCGACAAGATTGTGGAGTTGAACCAAGGAGTTTGTAAGGGCAAGGAGATCGCCTAATTCGTGAAGATCTACCGCTAGTGAGGCAAGTCCTTCGTGGGCGACGGCCATGGTGGGATAGACAAGGTTGCTTCTTCGTGGACCCTTCGTGGGTGGAGCCCTCCGTGGACTCGCGCAACCGTTACCCTTCATGGGTTGAAGTCTCCATCAACGTGGATGTACGATAGCACCACCTATCGGAACCACGCCAAAAACATCCATGTCTCCAATTGCGTTTGAATCCTCCAAACCCTTCCCTTTACTTTCTTGCAAATTGCATGCTTTAATTTCCGCTGCCTATATACTCTTTTCATGCTTGCTTGAATTGTTTGATGATTGCTTGACTTGTCCTAAGATAGCTAAAATCTGCCAAACTCTAAAATTGGGATAATGTTAAGTTTTTAATTGGTCAAGTAGTCTAATCACCCCCCTCTAGACATACTTCAAGGTCCTACAAGTGGTATCAGAGCTTAGGTCTCCATTTGCTTTGATTTCCATAGCTTTTGGTGGTCATAGCCTTGGTTTCACAACCTAGGAGAGTATGGCGTCTAGCGAGGGAAATTATCACCGTAGAGGTCCTTACTTTGATGGTACTAATTTTGCTAGTTGGAAGCATAAGATGAAAATGCATATTCTTGGACATAACCCCGCCGTTTGGGCAATTATTTATATTGGCTTGCAAGGTGAATTCTTTGATGGGAGAGAACCGAACCGTGAAGCGAATGCGGAAGAATTGAAGATGCTGCAATACAACGCTCAAGCTTGTGATATCATCTTCAACGGATTGTGCCCCTAAGAATTCAACAAAATCAGCCGTCTTGAGAATGCAAAGGAAATTTGGGAAACTTTGATTGATATGCACGAAGGTACCGAATCCGTCAAGGAATCCAAGTTGGATGTGCTCCAAAGTCAGCTTGACAAATTCAAAATGAAGGATGATGAAGGTGTCGCTGAAATGTACTCTAGGCTTGCACTTATCACAAATAAGATTGCCGGCTTAGGGAGTGAAGAGATGACCGACAGATTCATCATCAAGAAGATCCTAAGAGCATTGGATGGAAAGTATGATACCGTCTGCACATTGATCCAAATGATGCCAAACTACAAAAATCTCAAGCCAACGGAAGTCATTGGAAGAATTGTTGCTCATGAGATGTCACTCAAGGATAAGGAGGAACTTCACAAGAAGTCAAGTGGTGCTTACAAAGCCTCAAGTTAAGCCCCCACATCATCAAGTGAGAAACAAACCTTCAATGAAGAATCGAGCTTAATGGTGAAGAACTTCAACAAATTCTACGAGAGTAGAAGCAAAGAAAGAAGCTCCAAGTCAAGGTCTTATCATGACAAAAGATCTTCTAGTCGAGAGTGCAATTTCTACAATTGTGGGAGGCCTGGACACTACTCCAATGAGTGTACGGCACCCTACAAAAAAAGAGAAGATTCTCCAAAAAGAAGAAGCAAAAGAGAAGAATCACCACCAAGAGAGAGGAGGAGTAGAGATGATCGTTATGAACGAAGACCCTCACGGAGAAGCAAGGATTCAGAAAGGAAGGACAAGTCATCAAGGAGCTACACAAAACGAAGACATCAAGCTCATGTTGGTGAATGGGTATCCGGCTTCGACTCCGACAATCACTCCGAGAGAAGCTATCACTCCGACTCCGAACATACTCAAGATGAAGGTGTTGCCGGTCTAGCACTTGTGTCAACCAACTCCTACGACATGTTTGATTCACCAAATGAAGGAATTGGAAGATGCTTCATGGCCAAAGGTCAAAAGGTAACACATCCTGAGTATGTTGATTTCAATAGTGATGAAGATGACTTGCTTGTGGAGGATGATTTACTTGTTGACTACTCTAGTGATGAATACTATGATGAAACGTCAATTAATCATGCTAATCAAACGAATGACAATGATAAGGAGAACATTGAGCTTCTATCTAAAGAACTAAACACTCTAAAGTTGGCTCATGAAACTATCTTCGAAGATCATCGAGAACTTTTAAGGGCTCATGAGAAGTTACGCTTTGAAAAGCTCAATCTTGAGCAAGAGCATGAGTTCTTAAAGGCAATCAATGATTATCTCCGTAAGAAAAGTTCTTCTTACATTGCCAAGCATTTAATCTTATGTACTTACATGCCTCAAGTCAAGTCTGGTAACAAGTACAAGAAAGATACTTCCTCTAGTAGTAACAATAATAATGTTAAATCCAATATTGTTGCTTCTAGTAGTTCTCTTGATTCCACTAATGATTCTCTTAGCCAAGTTACACTTGAGAAAGAAAATAGCTTATTGAAGGGAATTATAGAGAAAGGTGTTTACAAGAGCCTTGCCGGGAGTAAGCAATTCGAGGAAATTGTACGCAAGCAAGGAAGACACCGGAAGAATCAAGGTGTTGGTTTTGAACGAAGTTCATTGCCAATGGAGTTGAGTGGGAAGAAGATCAATACCCCAAGAAGAAGTTTGTTCCTCAACAAGACAAGTATGATCCTACTTCCTTCAAGGGAACACAAGCTCAAGATGATCTTCCTCCACAAGACCGCAAGAACAAAGGCAAGGATAAGCTTCAAGAAGAGATTGATGCATTTGAAGAAGCACCTAAGGTCTCGGTCAAGTGGATTCCCAAGACTACGTCAAGTTCTACTTCATAAAGTACAACTACAACTCCAAGGATTCCCATCAAGATGATGTGGATCCCGAAGAAGAAGAACTAGAGAGTTCTTGAGGGTGACTCCGCCAACATTCTTCACTCATATCTTTATGGCAAGGACAAGTGTAATCAACTTCCACATCTTGCACTAGTTCAAGGAGTTACAAACCCTCATGTTGGTAAGGCAAGGGACAAGGTAACCTAATGGTTTCATGGACATCATCTTGTGTGTGGATCACTCTATGTCTATGGATATTCTTGTTTGTTCCTTGTGGGATTAACCCATGTAGGTAAGTTGAAAGTGCAACTCACTCCAGAGGATCGCTCCAAATGATCTACTACAACATTGAGCATCCACATCTTCAACACCTACATGAAGTCATCATCGACAAAACTCAAGGTTAGTTCATCCCTCTAAAGGGGGTGTCGGTGTCAAAACCAGCGGATCTCGGGTAGGGGGTCCCGAACTGTGCGTCTAGGCGGATGATAACAGGAGACGAGGGTCACGATGTTTTTACCCAGGTTCGGGCCCTCTTGATGGAGGTAAAACCCTACGTCCTACTTGATTAATATTGATGATGTGGGTTACAAGAGTAGATCTACCACGAGATCAAGGAGGCTAAACCCTAGAAGCTAGCCTATGGTATGATTGTTGTTCGTCCTATGGACTAAAGCCATCCGGTTTATATAGACACCGGAGAGGGCTAGGGTTACACAGAGTCGGTTACAATGGTAGGAGATCTACATATACGTATCGCCAAGCTTGCCTTCCACGCCAAGGGAAGTCCCATCCGTACACGGGACGAAGTCTTCAATCTTGTATCTTCATAGTCTTGGAGTCCGGCCGATGATGGTAGTTCGGCTATCCGGACACCCCCTAGTCTGGGACTCCCTCAGTAGCCCCTGAACCAGGCTTCAATGACGACGAGTCCGGCGCGCATATTTTCTTCGGCATTGCAAGGCAGGTTCTTCCTCCGAATAATTTATAGAAGATCGTGAACACCAGGATAGTGTCTGGCTCTGCAAAAATAAATTCCACATACCACCGTAGAGAGAATAATATTTCACAAGATCAATCAGCTGACGTATTCTGCGGCGTGACGTCACACCACTTCCAAGCCTTTACTTGAATTGTTTCTATTGTTCCACCTCAGCGCGTTTAGCGAGGCGGTTTCCTTAGCACGCCTGTCGAAGCAGAGATCGTGTTCCCCTTATTCTGGGATTCCCATCAATACGGACGTGGGTAACCCAACTGCGCCATTGATTGTGACGCTTGGGAGATAAGCGAGTTTTACTAGGCTGGTGGGGACGCGTGTTTCTGTCTGCCCATATAAGAGGATAAAGATCCAACCTTTTTACCTGCGCCTTCTTCTTCCTTGGCTTATCCATCTCTGCGAACTCGAGCTCTAGCGCCCAAGCCTGCACATCTCACCTCAACCTTCTCCAAATATGTCTGGAGCGGGAGGCAAGTGGATGGCCTCCTCCGTCACGGAGGGGCATATCCAGAAGCTGCGCAGCGCCGGATACTTGTCCAGCGACATCGCGCATCGGCTCCCTGACGAGGGAGAGCTCATCCCCACCCCTAGGCCCCATGAGAGGGTAGTTTTCCTTCGCCATTTCCTCCGCGGACTGGGCTTCCCACTTCATCCCTTTGTCCGGGGGCTCATGTTCTACTACGGCCTACATTTCCATGATCTGGCCCTGAATTTTATTCTCAACATCTCGGCGTTTATCGTCGTGTGTGAGGCCTTCCTCTGCATCCAGCCCCACTTCGGCTTGTGGCTCAAGACCTTCAGTGTCAAGCCGAAGGTTGTGAAGGGCAGCCAAGCGGAGTGCGGATGCGCCATGGTGGGCAGGAGGTCCCACGTAACGTGGCTGGAGGGTACTTTCGTGGAAACCATTAAGGGGTGGCAATCGGGGTGGTTCTACATCACCGAGCCGCGTGACCCTGATTGGGTAGCGGCCCCTGAATTCAGATCCGGCATCCCTACACGACTCACCTCCTGGAAAGAGAGTGGCTGGATCTGGGGGGATTCGGAGGAGCTGACCGGACTCCAAGCCTGTATCCAGAAGCTGGTGGACAAGAAGCTCAAGCTTGTCAACGTAGTCCAGGTCATGCTCATCCGCCAGATTCTCCCGTGCCAACGACGGGGCTTCAACATGTGGGAGTTCGATCCGGTGCAGCACCAGACTTTGAGTGGGCTCTTCGACACTACGTACGAAGATGTCTGGAAGGTGCTGTTCAATGGTGCCGAGGCTCCCGCATCCGCTACCGAAGATCACGGATTTAGCTCGCAGCGTCCAGCTGACGAGGTAAGTGATATTGTCCTTTACGGGACGCTTGTTATTCATAGTTTGACTCTATGTGGGATCTAAACTCCCTTTCCTTTGACAGGACTGGCTGAAGAAGGCCGCACAGGCTATCTGTCCGGCCCCATTGCCAAAGGACCCAGCTGAAGCCTGCCTAACGGGGCTGCTGGCTCCGGCACCCCACGTGGTGCCGGAGAAGAAGGCCAAGAAGAAGGCCACGGGGACTCGGAAGAGTTCCCGTTTTCAGGTGCTATCGGACGACGAATCTGAGGCCGACTCCTCCCACCAAGGCGAGGAGGAGAATAAGCAAGCCTCTCCCCCAGCGGGGGGAGGGAATAAAAGGAAGGCCTCCCCAACAAGGGTGGCCGAAGGGTCCAAGAGGGGAAAAACTCTTCCCCCGGACTGTTCCGCCAACGCCAGTGACGACGACGAGGACTGGCCTCCAAGGGCCAAGCCTCTGGCGAGATCATAAGTATCCGGACTCCCGAATAACTTCAAGGTTTTTGTTTTCCGCCACATTATGTCTTTCTAATGCCGCATACAACCCTGCAGTCCGCCTAAGGATGATCTCCCCACTTCGTCGAGCGGGTCCTTAGGGGCGTCGGATAAGGATTCTCTTCCAATTGCCTCCACCCCCCGTGATGCGGACGATGCCGAGGTGGGATCCCAGGAAGGGACCCACCAGGAGGAGAGGGCCCCGGAGGTGTCAGAGGACAACCTCCCGGACTTTGCACCGGACTCAGCCCCGGAACCCATAGTGGCTCCGGAGTCCGGCGGGCGACCCCTTCGTAAGAAGGGCAAGACCGCGACGCCGGCTGCCTCCGTACAACCGGAGGTGCCGGATAATTTGCTGGAGGCGCTCAATGGCGCCTCCATCAAAGAGGAACACCACACTGTTATGGGTGCGGTGATTCAGAAGGTTCAGCTCGCCAAGAGCGGGCTGACCGAAGCCTGCAGCAGCCTTCTAACAGGCTTTGAGGTAAGAATTTCAATATATGTAAAATGGTACCGCATAGACAGTAGCCCCTTATGCTCGGTTCGGTGTTCGGAAAGAAAAGTCAGACTGAGGATCTTTAGAAAGATAAACGCAGGAGTCATGAAAATATGTCAATATGGGATTGCAGGCTGTGCTGCTGACCTCTGCCGCACTAGCTGCGGAGGTCAAAACTTTGAAGGAAACCCTCGAGCGGTCCAAGAACGAGCTCGGCCATGCCAAGAAGCAGCTCGAGGAAAAAGAAGGTGAGTAATAACTTATGAAAATTGTACCTTACAGAAAAGGATTTGGTTGCAAGAAAAATGACAAGGATAACTGGGGTATTGCAGGGGCCACTAATAAGGTGGCGACCCTGAAGGAGGCGGTGGCCGCGGCCGAACGCAATGCGGCTGCGGAGCGCACCGAGCGAGAGAAGCAGGAGGCGCGGGTGGCGGAGGTACAACAAGAGCTCCAGGATCTCGTGAGGAAACATGAGAGCCTGGAGCGTGACTCGAAGACTCGAGAGTCTGAGCTTGCAACGGCTCTTGAGAGTGCCAAAGCCTCTAAGGCCGAAGCCTACAAGGCCCTCCAGGAGATCGAGGAGGTAAAGAAAATAGCAGCGGGTAAGGCATTCTTCATGCAAAGTAAGCATGTGAGTGTTAATTACCTGTCGCTTACCCGAATCCGGAGCTCTCCAGGAGCGTTCGCAGATCTTCCTCGCAGCGTGTCCGATGCTGCTGCATTCTACCGGGATGAGGAGGGGAGCTCGACAGAGAAGGTCTTCTGGTCTCAGTATGCTGAGGTCGAACATCCGGTGCCCCTTAGCGACCAGCTGAAGCAGCTGGTCGAGCTCCACAAGGCGGCCGAACAGGCCATGAAGGGCCTCATAGTTCGGCTGTGGCCTAAGGAGGCCATGCCTGGGAGCTACTTTGGCCTGGTGCGGCGGCTGGTGGATGCGTGCCCGTGAGTTGAAGTCATCAAGCACTCCGCCTATATTGAAGGTGCCCGTTGGACCCTTGCCCGCGCAAAGGTGCACTGGGGCAAGATGGATGCCCAGAAGCTTGTGACGGACCCACCACCAGAGGGCAAGGAGTATCGTACGCCCGAGATGTATTATAAGAGTGTGCTGAAGGGTGCCCGCAGTATTGCAGGTGAGTGCTCCAAAGATGTAATATTTGAGTAGACTCACATTTTATTATCCTGTGCGCTGAAAACTTGGTTCATATGCGCTAAGCAACGCTTGTTAATTTAAAATATTACCTTCTGTGCGGCTGTTTATCAAATCTGAGAGATGGCAAGTCGTCGGCTTCAGCCCCCATGCCACGAGTGCTGGGGTGTTCGGGATAAACTCGAGCGCTCTTGTTCCCATTTTTGGGTCCGTCTAGGGAGGCGATCGACACAGCGAACAAGGCAACCTAACTTATAATGCTTGAACACTCTCACTTAGCCATAGAATTCTATAATTTTAAATTTCGGCGAAGCCCCTAGTCTTCGGAAGGACGAATTTGGGGTGCTATCCATGCCTTGGCCGGACAGTATCCGGCTCCTCGCTCGAAGCGGCATAAGTCTTTAGGGACTCGCAAAGAACCTCTCGAATAGCGACCAGCTCTCGCCTCATCATGACGGTCAGTTTTAGCTTTCTCCACTGAGGCGTTAACCCAGCTCAATTGGGGCGCAATCGCAGTGGTTCTCCCAGTGCTACCTTAGCCGATAAAACGGAACGTAAGGTACCAAAACATGGGAGCCAGGAAAACCTAACTATTGACCCAAGAACATGATTCGGAGCCGATGCATATAATGCTATAAGTTCGGGGTGCCGCACTTGTGAAAGTGTTCGGACTTATCACACCATAACGCGGGAAACATAAGCCCCTGGTGTATTTAGCCGTACCAAAACGTACGGATGCAACATGTCATAGATGAACATATGTGTAAGAAAGAAATGCAATTGGAAGCAAAAATGTGCTGCATTGCTTTATTCAAATAAAAACTGCTGTAAGTGCAGGACGATACAAGTGGTGCGGTAAGCAAGGGATGGGATTGTTTAACATGTCCCCCTCCAGGGGTAGGCTACGGAATAATGCATAAAACAGATTTATTGCTCATAATGGGGACCACCTGGATTTTCGTTGTAGCCTTTCTCCTTCCCTGGCTGTTGTATCGTGGGTTCGGCATGTCTGCTGCCGGACAGGGCCTCTGACAAACGGAGTCTTGTAGGTGAAAAATAAAAGGAAAAGAAAAAGAAACGACACACTTAAGAGCCCCTGGTGCGGTTGAGCCGCAGTTTGGGCTTATCGTGGTCGAGCCCCTTGCCCCATGCCCATGGTATCTTCAGAGCGTAATGGAGTACGCGAAGGGTCTGTCTTAATGTTTTACAGGGGCTGGGGTTGGGGCCGCACTGCTACGCGTGCTCGGAACATGCCAGGTGGTCGTGTTGTAGGTTACTCCGGGCATGCTTAGCTGTGTCCGGCCGCTTGGCAGCCGGACTAGAGAATTGCATTAAAAGGTTGCTTTGTACTTCTGCCGTGAGAGCCGCTGTATGTTCCTCCGTTCGGAGGGAGCGTTCAGTGTTTCCGTTGACCGTGATGACTCCTCTAGGGCCTGGCATCTTGAGCTTGAGGTATGCGTAGTGCGGCACCGCGTTGAACTTTGCGAACGCGGTACGTCCGAGCAAGGCATGATAGCCGCTGTGGAACGGGACTATGTCGAAGATTAACTCCTCGCTTCGGAAGTTATCCGGGGATCCGAAGACCACTTCCAGTGTAACTGAGCCTGTACAATTGGCTTCTACACCTGGTATGACGCCTTTAAAGGTCGTCTTGGTAGGTTTAATCCTTGAGGGGTCTATGCCCATTTTGCGCACCGTGTCCTCATAAAGCAGGTTTAGGCTGCTACCGCCGTCCATCAGGACTCTGGTGAGATGAAATCCATCGACGATTGGGTCTAGAACCAATGCGGCGAACCCACCATGGCGAATGCTGGTGGGGTGGTCCCTTCGGTCAAAGGTGATCGGGCAAGAGGACCATGGATTGAACTTCGGGGCAACTGGCTCCATCGCGTATACATCCCTGAGTGCATGCTTCCGCTCCCTTTTGGGTATGTGCGTGGCATATATCATGTTCACCGTCCGCACCTGTGGGGGGAAACCCTTTTGTCCTCTATTGTTCGGCGGTCGGGTCTCTTCCTCGTCGTCGCTATGTAGCCCCTTGTCGCTGTTTTCGGCAATTAACTTGCCTGCCTGCTTGAACACCCAACAGTCCCTATTGGTGTGGTTAGCTGGCTTTTCAGGGGTGCCATGTATCTGGCACAAGCGGTCGAGAATTCGATCCAAATTGGACGGACCCTGGGTTGTTCTTTTGAATGGCTTTTTCCGTTGACCGGGTTTAGAGCCTCTGAATCCAGCATTGACTGTCGTATCCTCACTGTTATCGCTGTTAATGCGGCGTTTGTTTTTGTTGCGATGCGACCTGCCACTACGGTCCGTGATATCCGGACTGCCAGAATTTTTGTTGAGGTTGTTGCTGCGTGCTAGCCAGCTGTCCTCACACGCACAAAAGCGGGTCATGAGTGATGTAAGGGCTGCCATGGATTTCGGCTTTTCCTGTCCCAGGTGCCGGGCAAGCCACTTGTCGCGGATGTTATGCTTGAAGGCCGTGAGGGCCTCCGCATCCGGATAGTTGACGATTTGGTTTTTCTTGGTTAAGAACCGTGTCCAGAATTGCCTGGCCGATTCGTCTGGCTGTTGAATTATGTGGCTTAGGTCATCAGCGTCTGGTGGTCGCACATAAGTGCCCTGGAAGTTATCGAGGAATGCGGCTTCCAGGTCCTCCCATATCCCAATTGACTCTGCTGGCAAGCTGTTGAGCCAATGCCGGGCTGGTCCTTTAAGCTTGAGGGGGAGGTATTTGATGGCGTGAAGATCGTCACCGCGGGCCATGTGGATGTGAAGGAGATAGTCTTCAATCCAAACCGCGGGGTCTCTTGTGCCATCATAAGATTCAATATTGACGGGTTTAAACCCTTCTGGGATTTGATGATCCATTACCTCATCTGTGAAGCACAGTGGGTGTGCGGCGCCTCTGTACTGGGCGATATCGCGACGGAGCTCAAAAGAGCTTTGTCTGTTGTGTTCGGCCCGGCTGGACTTACTGTGTCCAGGGTGACGGTGATCGTCACGTATCGTGGGGCGCCCACGTGATCCATAGATCGATCTTGATTGTCTTGCCTTATCCTCCAATATGTCTCGCAGGTCCGGAGTGTTCCCCTGTGGCCTTGTGCTTTTCGAGCGATGCCGGGGTACGGGTCTAGTGAAGGGCCTTGAGGCCTCTCTGTCGCGACCATGGGGTGGTCGATCAGCCGTATTGTCTCCTGGTGAAGCGGGATCATATGCCTCCACCTCTAATCGGGGGAGCAGCTTACACTTGTGGTAGCTTTTGGAGGGGCGTTCGAGTTCATGCTCTTCGGCCGTGAGGACTTCGGTCCATCTGTCGGCTAGCAGATCTTGATCAGCTCTAAGCTGCTGCTGCTTTTTCTTGAGGCTGTTTGCCGTGGCCATAAGCCTGCGTTTGAAACGCTCCTGTTCGACGGGATCCTCAGGCATGACGAATTCGTCATCGTCGAGGCTTGCCTCGTCTCCGGAGGGAGGCATATAGTCCTCTACCTCTTCTTCGGTCGCTCTCTCATGAGGGCTGGCCCTCCTCCTACTGTGCTGGATCTTGCTGGAGTGGGTTGTCTTCGGCGCTATCCGGTGTATTATTGTCTCCGGTGCCGGAATCCTCATTCTTGCTATGGCGGGATTTAGAGCGGCGCCGCTAACGCCGGCGCTTGGGCTGTTTCTTGGAGGGGTCATCCTCCGCTATTCCTTCGTCGTTCCCATCCTTTGGGATATCCACCATGTATATGTCGTATGAAGAGGTGGCTTTCCAGTGCCCGGTGGGCGCTGGTTCTTGGTCATCTCCGGCATCGTCGTCCATACCGTCGATGTCCTCAGAGTCGTAATCTAGCATGTCGGTTAGATCGTCGACAATGGCTACCAAATGGGTGGCGGGTGGGCTCTGAATTTCTTCGTCGTCCGCATCCCAACCGTCCTGGCCGCAGTCCGGCCAGGCCTCTCCTGATAACGAGAGGTACTTTAGCGAACTCAAGATGTCGCCAAAAGGTGAGTGTTGAAAGATGTCCGCCGCGGTGAACTCCATGATCGGCGCCCAATCGGATTCGACTGGAGGGGGCGCGGGAGGTCCAGAGTCCGGCAAGGAGTCCGGCACCTCGGAGTCACGAGCTTCATGGGGGACAAGATCGGTGTTCGGCTCTATCGCCGTAGAGGTTGCAGCCCCCGAGGTGGTGTCTAGCCATCCATCCTTGGTCTGCGCAGCCGGCTCCGAGTCGAAGATCGGAGCGGGTTTGAGTGCGGCCTCCAGGGTACTGTCCGGCTGCAGAGCTAAATCATGCCCATCGTGACAGTATGGCACGCTCGGCTGTGGCTCGAATCCGTCGAGGATCAAGTCCCCGCGGATGTCAGCCGTGAAGTTCAAACTTCCAAATCTGACCTGACGTCCAGGGGCGTAGCCTTCGATCTGCTCCAGCTGGCCAAGCGAATTAGCCCGCAGTGCGAAGCTACCGAATATGAAGATCTGTCCGGGGAGGAAGGTCTCACCCTGGACTGCATCGTCGTTGATGATCGAAGAAGCCATCGAGCCTATCGGTGACGACACAGAGGAACTCTCAATGAAAGCACCAATGTCGGTGTCAAAACCGGTGGATCTCGGGTAGGGGGTCCCGAACTGTGCGTCTAGGCGGATGGTAACAGGAGACGAGGGACACGATGTTTTTACCCAGGTTCGGGCCCTCTTGTTGGAGGTAAAACCCTACGTCCTGCTTGATTAATATTGATGATGTGGGTTACAAGAGTAGATCTACCACGAGATCAAGGAGGCTAAACCCTAGAAGCTAGCCTATGGTATGATTGTTGTTCGTCCTATGGACTAAAGCCATCCGGTTTATATAGACACCGGAGAGGGCTAGGGTTACACAGAGTATGTTACAATGGTAGGAGATCTACATATCCATATCGCCAAGCTTGCCTTCCACGCCAAGGAAAGTCCCATCTGGACACGGGACAAAGTCTTCAATCTTGTATCTTCATAGTCTTGGAGTCCGGCCGATGATGGTAGTTCGGCTATCCGGACACCCCCTAGTCTGGGACTCCCTCAAGGGGGATCTCACATCTAGGGGGAGCTTAACTCAAAAATTGAGTCAAAGCAACTCTAATGGTGTGAACACATCAATGCATTATGTAAAAGTGGTAACCCCACTTGAGCTTAAACGATGAGTATGACCTATGATCAAATATTCTCAATTGACTCCTAAGTCAATATACTCATATATAGATGACCTAGTCATCGCCAATTGTTTGATAGATGCTAGAATTGGTTGTGCATGCTTTGCCACATATTTCATTTGCCATTTTATTGTGTGAGCATGTTGGTGCATATTTTACTCATTCAAGGACATCCACTTGTTGTTTTGATTGTTTGGTTCATTCTTCTTTTGGCCAAGTGGATGAACAAGAATGCCTAAGAACCCTCTCTAGCTATCTATGCTTTTCTCATCTCAAACTCTATTCATGCTACATCACAAAATTTGATAAAGTCAGATTCGAACCACTCTGTGTGAGGAGCACTTGGATCCCTGATTCGTCATAGACTTAAACTTCCAAAACCTCTTTGTGATTCTCAGTCTGACCTATTCCTCCATTTCGGTCCTACCGAGATCATTAAGTTTGTCTGAGTTTTCAATCTCGGTGCAACCGATTTGAACTTTTCGGTCACACCGAGTTGCTGTAACTAAACACAGTTATGCATCTCGGTGCCACCGAGTTGTTCCACTCGGTCAGACCGATAGGGTCGGGCTATATATAGACACAGGCAAAATTTTGGAAATTTCTCCGAACCTCTTCGCCCGCGTAATAGCTCGCTCTGCCATCGAAGGTCTCCGGAACGTCTCCTTGTCGCCAGCCGCCTCCTGCGCTGGTCTCCGCCGCCGTCAACGGAATTCAACCCCACCATTGCCGCCGTAGCGAGTTCATCGCTGCACTAGGGTATGGACTCGATCTTTGTGCTATCCACATCTGATTCCTAGCACATTGTACTCTTATTGATTCTTGCCACGATTGAAACAATCCTATCTAGCCAAAGTAGTCCGTAGGGTAGATTAGATTCAAATTTTTAGGGTTAGGTTGCCGCCGAAACCATCTCGGACCCACCGAGTTGAAAAACTCGGTCTCACCGATTTGGCATAGGCCATTGCACTAGTGACTCTCGGTCTGACCGAGAATTACTAATCGGTGCGGCCGATTTTAGGATTCTGTGAAACCCTAGCAGTCTCGGTGCCACCAAACTGTGACTCGGTCCAACCGAGTTCATCAGTTTAGGTTCCAAAAATTGCTTCGGTATCACCGAGTTTGAAAATTGGTTGACCCGAAATGCTTTCTGTGGAAAACTAAAACTGAATTTTTGAATCATTCTTTTGAAAAATCTCTGCATTTTGTGATGCTCATCCACTCTATCTCATCTATAACTCTTCACAGGGTCAGCAGTCAGCTTTTGCAACATGTCAGACCAGAGTGACAGTCAGAACAGGTGAAGGAAGGAAGCAGAAGTCCCTCCAGCACTTCAGATGAAGGGTGCAGAAGCACTCCTAGCAACCTGCCTAAGGCTGCTACCAGGCGAAGGAGAAAGAGAACCTCAGACTCAGAAGATGAGGACTACAAAGCTGAGGAAGATGAGGCTATTTCCAGGAAAGTGGTGCTCAAGAAGGAATATGGCTCAGCAAAGGATATAAAGCCATGCATGAAGATTAAAAGGCCTGTAGGAAGACAACCAATGTCCAAGGCCAGAGCATCAACTCAACTGCCTGAAAGTCCTGATCCCAAAGAGCCAGCTGCTGAAGGCAAGAAGAGGAAGGAAAGGGTCAAGAAGACAAGGCCAGAGTTGTTGGGTAACCTTCCATCATGGAAGAGGAAGAGCTTACTGCACCAACACCAAAGGTACCAAAGCTTGTGGGTGATGCTATTAAATCTGGGGCTGCAACATCTAAGCCCAAAGAAGCACCCAGAGCTGCCCCCAAGGCCAAGTCTGCACCAAAGAGGAATACCAGGAGTATTCCAGCTACTCAGAAGAACAAGGCCCCAGTGCCTGAGGTTGCTGAGGAGGAAGAAGAAGAAGGACAGGTTCTAAGGAAGCTTAAGCCAAAGATACCAGATCACAATGATGCTCATCCTGTGGCTGAGGACATGAACATCGGAAAAGACTCAGGATTGAGGCTATGGAGGATGGCAGATCCATATGCCACAAGGAGAAGAACTGCTGTTGATTACAGGTTCCATACAAAGGAACAACAGGACTCTATGAGACAATCTTATTGGACAAGAAGCCCATAGTGTGTGATATGAGGTGGGTCAACTGGACCTACATGAAGGAGAATGAAGAGCACTATCCTGGAGTGCAAGACAGCTTTGTTGCTTGTGGAGTTGCAGAATTTGTTGGGCAAAAGCTCACAAACTGGAATGATGAACTTATCATGCAATTATACTCCACAACACATTTTTACCCAGATGGAAAAATTGTTTGGATGTCTGAAGGTACAAGGTACCAATCCACTGTTGAAGAATGGGCAAAACTGATAAATGCCCCAAAGGAAAATGATGATGATCTGGATGTATATGCCAAGAAGAAAATGGGACACAATACCATGGCACACATGTACAAGGAGATCCCAGACAAAGCCCTAGAGACTTTCTCTTTTGGATCAGTCCATTTTCTGTTGTCATGGCTGCCTA
The DNA here is from genome assembly GCF_018294505.1 of Triticum aestivum. Classification (NCBI taxonomy): domain Eukaryota; kingdom Viridiplantae; phylum Streptophyta; class Magnoliopsida; order Poales; family Poaceae; genus Triticum; species Triticum aestivum. The sequence goes on from NC_057798.1 coordinate 558,225,949, forward strand.
CTATCAATTGGATTCTGAGGCACACTCTGTTGCCCAAGTCTGGTGACCACAACATGATCAGAGGTCATGCCATCAATATGTTGCATTTATTTGATGTGCCACAGAAATTCAAATTCATGAGCCTTATAGTTGAAACCATTAAGAGGACTGCAGCAGATCATAAGAGGAGCTGTGGTTATGCACCTCAGATTCAGGAATTGATCAACTCAAATATGGGAACTGGCAAATATCTATTGGATAGGGAACATTTTCCACTCTATCCAGACTTTGAAGACAATGAGGTTGTTATGAATGAGGATGATCCATCATCAGTTGAAGCTCAAGAGAAGAAGGAGAAGGCTGCCAAGATGCCAACTCAAGAGGAGGCATCTGAGTATTTCTTGAAAAACAAGCAGGAGCAGCTTGGTTACTTGATAACATCATCACTGAGGATTGAGAAGGGGTTGACCACCTTAACTCAAAACCAGGAGAGCTTGGAAAGAATCATGGAACAAAAATTCTATGATCTAGATGTTAAAGTAACTGAGATTCAGTCAGTTGTGGAGCAACTGCAGGATGTCATGTAGGAGAGGAAAGGCAAGACAACCACAAATGTCTTTGCCAGAGTGCCTAGAGCTCAGAGGTCAGCTATTGTGCCAGTGCCAGACACTAGAGCAAGATCTTCAGCACCAGCTACTGCCCCTTCAGCTCCAGTGCAAATAGCTTCAGCATCAACTTCAGCACCCTCTACATCAACTGAAGCCTTCATCCTTGGAGTTATCCGGACACCACCAACTGAAGATCAAGCCTGAGAGTCGATCTAGCACTATGCATTTTCAATGAAATTTTTGGTAACTTGTTGCCAAAGGGGGAGAAAAATGTATAGATCATAGGCTTCGAGAGAGAGAGTGTTGCTTTTGTTCTCTCTTGCTTTGTTGGTTTAAACTTGTTTGCTTTTTGATTGGTTGAGATACTATGCTTGTGAGACATTGATGATCATGTGTTTGATCATAAGCTACACTTATGCATGTTTGATGATATTATCCTATCTATCTTATGTGACCATTCACTTTGCTTGGTGATGAGTGCATGTATTTAATACTTATCATTTTGAGCGCTCCACCAAGATGTATGTGACATGAAAGAGTAACCCATGAGCCTAATTCCTTGTGCATTTGCAGTCCAAAGCAAATTTTAAACCATGCACAAATTTAGGGGGAGCTCTTTCTTATCACATACTTCTCAAAGCGATGATGTTTTTATTCTTATTATCTTTTGTCGAAGCTTTGATCTATATGTTTTCATCAATTACCAAAAAGGGGGAGATTAAAAGTGCAACTATCCCTAGGTGGTTTTGGTAATTCATAACAACATATAGCTCATTGAGTTAATGCTATTCCAAGACTATTATTTCAGGAAAGCTCAATGAATGGCATGGCATGGATGATGAAAGTGGATCCCTCAAAATACTAAGGACAAAGGATTGGCTCAAGCTCAAAGGCTCAAGACTCTTCATTTTATATTTTAGTGATCCAAGATCACATTGAGTCTATAGGAAAAGCCAATACTATCAAGGAGGGATGAGGTGTTGCTTAATGAGCCTCTTGCTTCATGTGCTTTGTGATATGCTCCAAATCCCTCAGCTACTTTCCCACATCGACAAATAACCTAAACCCAAAGCCAAAATCGGTCACACCGATTCTTCCAATCCGACGCCACCGATTCAAAAAGTCATAGACACTGCCACAAACCCTAAGAAAATCGGTCCTACCGATAGGGATCTCGGTCTGACCAATATGGGATTGTAATCTCTCTGTTTCCCTTCGTAACGTTTTGGTCTAACCAAAGTGAGCGATCGGTCCCACCGAGATTGCAGTGTAAACTCTCTGTTTCCCTTTTGTAACATTTCGGTCTCACCGAAAAGAGCAAATCGGTCCCACCGAGTTTGCCTGACCAACTCTCTGGAAAGCCTATTACCAAAATCGGTCTTACCGAGTTTGTGTAATCGGTCTTACCAAGATTACGTTATGCCCTAACCCTAACCGAATCGGTCTCACCGAGTTGCATGTCAGTCCCACCGAAAATCACTAATGGTCACTAGGTTTACTAAATCGGTCCGACTGAGTCTGTTGAATCGGTCCCACCGAGTTTGGTAAATTGTGTGTAACGGTTAGATTTTGTGTGGAGGCTATATATACCCCTCCACCTCCTCTTCATTCGTGGAGAGAGCCATCAGACTAAACCTACACTTCCAACTTACCATTTCTGAGAGAGAACCACCTACTCATGTGTTGAGGCCAAGATATTCCATTCCTACCATATGAATCTTGATCTCTAGCCTTCCCCAAGTTGCTTTCCACTCAAATCCTCTTTCCACCAGATCCAAATCCTATGAGAGAGAGTTGAGTGTTGGGGAGACTATCATTTGAAGCACAAGAGCAAGGAGTTCATCATCAATGCACCATTTGTTACTTCTTGGAGAGTGGTGTCTCCTAGATTGGCTAGGTGTCACTTGGGAGCCTCTGACAAGATTGTGGAGTTGAACCAAGGAGTTTGTAAGGGCAAGGAGATCGCCTACTTCGTGAAGATCTACCACTAGTGAGGCAAGTCCTTCGTGGGCGACGACCATGGTGGGATAGACAAGGTTGCTTCTTCGTGGACCCTTCGTGGGTGGAGCCTTCCGTGGACTCGCGCAACCGTTACCCTTCATGGGTTGAAGTCTCCATCAACGTGGATGTACGATAGCACCACCTATCGGAACCACGCCAAAAACATCCGTGTCTCCAATTGCCTTTGAATCCTCCAAACCCTTCCCTTTACTTTCTTGCAAATTGCATGCTTTAATTTCCGCTGCCTATATACTCTTTGCATGCTTGCTTGAATTGTGCGATGATTGCTTGACTTGTCCTAAGATAGCTAAAATATGCCAAATCTAAAATTGGGAAAAGGTTAAGTTTTTAATTGGTCAAGTAGTCTAATGACCCCCCCTCTAGACATACTTCAAGGTCCTACAGCCGCCTCGTCCGCTTCTTGACGTCCACTCCAAGTCTCCTGGTTTGCATTTGTTCCAGAAAGATCGTTCCCGAAGGTTTCATCGCGTTTGGACTCCGTTTGATATTCCTTTTCTTCGATATACTGAAATAGGAAAAAAACAGTAATTCGGGCCGGGCCTCCGGTTAGTAGGTTAGTCCCAAAAATGATATAGAAGTGTAAAGTAAAGCCCATAAACATCTAAAATATGTAATATAATAGCATGGAACAATAAAAAATTATAGATACGTTGGAGACGTATCAAGCATCCCCAAACTTAATTCCTGCTCGTCCTCGAGTAGGTAAATGATAACAACAGAGTTTTTGATGTGGAATGCTACCTAGCATAATTCTCAATGTATTTTTCTTTATTGTGGCATGAATGTTCAGATCCAAATGATTCAAAATAAAAGTTCATATTGACACGATAAACAATCATACTTCAAGCATACTAATAAAAGTAATCATGTCTTCTTAAAATATCATGGCTAAAGAAAGTTATCCCTACAATATCATATAGTCTGGCTATGCTCTATCTTCATCATACAAAGTATTTAATCATGCACAACCCTGATGACAAGCCAAGCAATTGTTTCATTCTTTAGTATTCTCAAACTTTTTCAATTTTCACGCAATACATGAGCGTGAGCCATGGACATAGCACTATATGTGGAATAGAGTGGTGGTTGTGGAGAAGACAAAAAAGCGGAAGATAGTCTCACATCGACTAGGCGTATCAACGGGCTATGGAAATGCCCATTAATAGATATCAATGTGAGTGAGTAGGGATTGCCATGCAACGGATGCACTAGAGCTATAAATGTATGAAAGCTCAACAAAAGAAACTAAGTGGATGTGCATCCAACTTGCTTCTCACGAAGACCTAGGGCGTTTTGAGAAGCACATCAATGGAATATACAAGCCAAGTTCTATAATTGAAAATTCCCACTAGCATATGAAAATGACAACATAGGAGACTCTCTATTATGAAGATCATGGTGCTACTTTGAAGCACAAGTGTGGTAAAAGGATAGCAGCATTGTCCCTTCTCTCTTTTTCTCTCATTTTTTGTTTGGCCTTTCTCTTTTTTTTTATATAGCCTTTCTCTCTTTTTTTGTAAAGTCCAAAGCCTCATCCCTACTTGTGGGGGAATCATAGTCTCCATCATTCTTTCCTCACTTGGTACAATACTCTAATAATGAAGATCATCACACTTTTATTTACTTACAACTCAAGATTACAACTCGATACTTAAAACAAAATATAACTCTATATGAATGCCTCCGGCGGTGTACCGGGATATGAAATGAACCAAGAGTGACATGTATGAAAATCATGAGGGTGGCCTTGCCACAAATACGATGTCAACTACATGATTATGCAAGAGCAATATGATGATGCGTGTCATAATAAACGGAACGGTGGAAAGTTGCATGGCAATATATCTCGGAATGGCTATGGAAATGCCATAATAGGTAGGTATGGTGGCTGTTTTGAGAAGGTATATGGTGGGTGTATGGTACCGGCGAGAGTTGCGCGGCACAACAGAGGCTAGCAATGGTGGAAGGGAGAGAGTGCGTATAATCCATGGACTCAACATTAGTCATAAAGAACTCATATACTTATTGGAAAAATCTACAAGTAATCAAAAACAAGCACTACACGCGCTCCTAGGGGTATAGATTGGTAGGAAAAGACCATCGCTCGTCCCCGGCCGCCACTCATAACGAAGACAATCAATAAATAAATCGTGCTCCAACTTCATCACAAAGCGGCTCACCATACGTGCATGCTACGGGAATCAAAAACCTCAACACAAGTATTCCTTAAATTTATAATTATCCAACTAGCATAACTCTAATATCACCATCCTCATATCTCAAAACAATTATCAAGCATCAAATTGATCATAGCATCCAATTCACTTTCTATGATAGTTTTTATTATACCCAACTTGGATGCTCATCATTCTAGGACCAATTTTATAACCATAGCAAATAACATGCTGTTCTAAAAGACTCTAAAAATAATATAAGTGAAGCATGAGAGATCAACAATTTCTTCAAAATAAATCCACCGCCATGCTCTAAGAGATATAAGTGAAGCACTAGAGCAAAAATTATCTAGCTCAAAAGATATAAGTGAAGCACATAGAGTATTCTAATAAATTCCAAATCATGTGGGTTTGTCCGAAAAGGTGTGTACAGCAAGGATGACTATGGTAATCTGAAAATCAAAGACTCATATCATACAAGACGCTCCAAGCAAAACACATATCATGTGGTAAATAAAAATATAGCTCCAAGTAGAGTTACCGATAGACGAAGACGAAAGAGGGGATGCCTTCCGGGGCATCCCCAAGCTTAGGCTTTTGGTTGTCCTTGGATATTTCCTTGGGGTTCCATGGTCCTCCCCAAGCTTAGGCTTTTTCCACTCCTTATTCCATAGTCCATCAAATCTTTACCCAAAACTTGAAAACTTCACAACACAAAACTCAACAGGAAATCTCATAAGCTCCGTTAGTGTAAGAAAGAAAAACCACCACATAAGGTACTGTAATGAACTCATTCTTTATTTATATTGGTGTTAAACCTACTATTCCAATTTCTCTATGGTTCATACCCCCCGATACTAGCCATAGATGCATCAAAATAAGCAAACAACACACGAAAAACAGAATCTGTCAAAAACAGAACAGTCTGTAGCAATCTGTAACTTTCGAATACTTCTGGAACCTTAAAAATCCTACCAAAATAGGACGTCCTAGGTTATTTGTCTATTGATCTACAGAAAAAGGAATCAACAGAAAAGCACGTTTCTGTGATTTATTGAATTTTTTCTCGTGTATGCAAAGTTTCTGTTTTTCAGCAGAATCAAATTAACTTTCACCCAAGGTTATCCTATAGGTTCTACTTGGCACAAACACTAATTAAAACATGAAAACACATCTAACCAGAGACTAAATAAATTATTTATTACTAAAAAGGAACAGATATCAAGGAACAAAAATAAAATTGGGTTGCCTCCCAACAAGCACTATCGTTTAACGCCCCTAGCTAGGCATAAAAGCAAGGATAGATCTAAATATTGCCATCTTTGGCATTCGGAAAGAAAAGAGAAAATTTCTTATCTATAGCATTTATCCTTCTATTTTGGGAAAGCACATGGCCATTAATGGAGGAATAAATATTAAGCACGTTACGGAAATTTGCATCTTGGCTAGCTTTCATATCTTTAATAATTTCGTTTTGATAAAAGCATAAGAGAGTGGTGGATTCAACCTTATCATTCATGGGGTGTCCAAATATAGTTTTCATTTTTTCATAGGTATCTATAGCATCCCCTTCAAGAAAACCTTCTTCAAAAACAGAATCTAAAACTTGCTTAATCGAAGGTGGTAACCCAACATAAAAGCTTTTTAGGTAAATCTCAATTTGATATTGTGGCACATAGCTAGCTCGAATCCTTAATAGCCTATCCCAAGAATCTTTTAAAGGCTCATCAAGTAAATAATGAAAAATTCCAGAGTCCTCTTTATCAAAATTATTTAAACTCTCATTGGTAACCCCGTTAGGTCTTTCTAAAGCATCGTTATTAAGGAGTATAGAGAAAACAGAGGGACTATCCAAGGTACTAGAACTTGGAAGCACACCCTTAGCTCTTCTTGACTAAGCCATGGCGACGAAATAAACAATCTAACACACAAGCACACAAAAGGCAAGCGAAATAAACAGGAGAACGTGAAAAGAGGCCGAATAAAACGGCAAGGGTGAAGTGGGGGAGAGGAAAACGAGAGGCAAATGGCAAATAATGTAATGCGAGGGAGATGAGTTTGTGATGGGTACTTGGTATGTCTTGACTTGAGCGAAGACCTCCCCGGCAACGGCGCCAGAAATCCTTCTTGCTACGTCTTGAGCTTGCGTTGGTTTTCCTTGAAGAGGAAAGGGTGATGCAGCACAGTAGCGTAAGTATTTCCCTCAGTTTTTGAGAGCCAAGGTATCAATCCAGTAGGAGGCTCCTCAAAAGTCTCACGCACCTACACAAACAAACAAGAACCTCGCAACAAATGCGATAAAGGGGTTGTCAAACCCTTCACGGAAACTTGCGAAAGTGAGATCTGATGGAGATAATATGATAAGATAAATATTTTTGGTATTTTTATGATATAGATTGGAAAATAAAAGATGCAAATAAAAGTAGATGGAAAACTTGTATGATAAAAGATAGATCCAGGGGCCATAGGTTTCACTAGTGGCTTCTCTCAAGATAGCATAATTATTACGGTGGGTGAACAAATTACTGTCGAGCAATTGATAGAAAAGTGCATAGTTATGAGATTATCTAGGCATGATCATGTATATAGGCATGACGTCCGCAACAAGTAGACTGACTCATGCCTGCATATACTACTATTACTCCACACATCGACCGACTCCTGCCTGCATCTAGAGTATTAAGTTCATAAGAACAGAGTAACGCATTAAGAAAGATGACATGATGTAGAGGGATAAACTCATGCGATATGATATAAACCCCATCTTTTTATCCTCGATGGCAACAATACAATACATGTCGTTTCCCCTACTGTCACTAGGATCGAGCACCGCAAGATTGAACCCAAAGCTAAGCACTTCTCCCATGGCAAGAAATATCAATCTAGTAGGCCAAACCAAACTGATAATTCGAAGAGACTTGCAAAGATAACCAATCATACATAAAAGAATTCAGAGGAGATTCAAATATTTCTCATAGATAAACTTGATCATAAATCCACAATTCATCGGATCTCGACAAACACACCGCAATAAGAGTTACATCAAATAGATCTCCAAGAAGAGGAAGGAGAACTTTGTATTGAGAATCAAAGAGAGAGAAGAAGCCATCTAGCTAATAACTATGGACCCGAAGGTCTGTGGTAAACTACCACAACTCATCGGAGAGGCCTTGGTGGTGATGGAGAGGCCCTTCGTTGTCGATTCCCCCTCTGGTGGAGCACCGGTAAAGGCTCCAAGATGGGATCTCACGGATACAGAAGGTTGCGGTGGTGGAATTAGGTTTTCATGGTGCTCCTGGATGGTTTCGGGGTACGTAGATATATATAGGAGGAAGAAGTAGGTCGGTGGAGCCACGAGGGGCCCACGAGGCAGGTGGCGTGCCCACTGAGGGAGTCCTAGATTAGGGGGTGTCCGGATGGCCGGACTATGACCTTTGGCCGGACTCCCGGACTATGAAGATACAAGATTGAAGACTCTGTCCCATGTTCGGATGGGACTTCCCTTGGCGTGGAAGGCAAGCTTGGCGATACGATATGAAGATCTCCTCCCATTATAACCGACTGTATGTAACCCTAGCCCTCTCCGGTGTCTATATAAACCAGAGAGTTTTAGTTCGTAGGATGAACAACAATCATACCATAGGCTAGCTTCTAGGGTTTATCCTCTCTGATCTCTTGGTAGATCCACTCTTGTACTACCCATATCATCAATATTAATCGAACCTGGGTAAAAACATCGTGTCCCTTGTCTCCTATTACCATCCGCCTAGACGCACAGTTCGGGACCCCCTACCCGAGATCCACCGGTTTTGACACCGACATTGGTGCTTTCATTGAGAGTTCCTCTGTGTCGTCACCTTTAGGCCCAATGGCTTCTTCGATCCTCAACCACGACGCG
>NC_057798.1:558534920-558621593 GCF_018294505.1 Triticum aestivum
CTCGGGGGCTACTGCATTGACAATCCAATGCAGAAAATTTAAAGTGCAATATAGTTTTCGAGGAGATTATTATCCTCAGGTTGGTCGGCCGCACCCAACCTGAGTCTCGAGGACTTTGCACACCGCGTTTCTATTCCTGAGTATGCTGCCGAGCTGGGAATTGTTCCTCAGGCTGATTTTATGAATCGACCTGAGTCTCAGGGGCTACTACGGTTAGCGGTTTGATTTTTTCCTTCAGGTGCATCCCGGATATTAGGCCAACACGCACCTTGAGGGCTACTGGCTATACATCTCGGTAGAGATTACATTGCATAATTCGGAATAAAATTCATAAGTCAGCCCATGGCCGAGGTGCTGCACCACCTCAGATACAGTCCGGCGTTGGTGCTCGACTACAATAGACACCCCGGAAGCAGTCCGGCATAAAGCTCGGACGCGAGTGGCTGGCTCCGTAGAGGGCATTTCCGGCATTAAGCTCGGCTAAACTCCTTCAACTTTTTTTAACCAAGGTGATCTATGACACCTCGGATATAATCTGGTGTTGGAGCTTGGACACAGTCCGGCGTTGGAGCTCAGATACATTCCGGTGTTGGAGCTCGGAAGTAGCCCGACGTTGGTGCTCGGGTGCAAAAGACACCTCGAATGTAGTTCGGTGTTGGAGCTTGAACGCAAGAGGACACTGCTGCCCGGGAACAACTTCAAACCCGAGGTGTGGCATAAAAATAACAAGGCATTGACAAAGGCCAAGAACTTAAAGGGGCTCCTCGGATACCCGACGTGTAAACTCTTCGGAGTCACCTCAGCGATCCTTAAGATCAAAGACGAGAAGATTTGTTGAACCCGTTTTCAAGACCGACGACCGAAGATGAAGAACAGTTTGGAAGAATCGAGGAGCGTCCCCAACTTGAAGACCGGTTCAGGGGGCTACTGACGGTGTCCTTGACTACGGGGTACTCATCACGTCGTCTCCTGATCAGTTGGATTGGGCCGAGGACCCCTATGGCCGTATACTCATGGGCCAGTTCAGACAACCCCTGCCACATACAAGGAAGACTCCACAAGACTTGGCGCCCAAGACAAGGACTGTTCTAAACCCTAGGCCTTTGGTGTCTTATATAAACCGAGGCCATAATAGTCAATAGACAATATCATATTCATTACTACAATCTCGTGGTAGATACATGTATTCTGTACTACACCCATATGAATACAATCAAAAGCAGGACGTGGGGTATTATCTCCTCAAGAGAGACCGAACCTGGGTAAAATCCTGTGTCCGTGTTACCATCGCTCCAAGACGCCTAGCTTAGGACCCCTACTACGAGATATGACGGATTTGACACCGACACAGGGGGCACGCCCCAGGGGGTGGGGGGCACGCCCTAGGGGGGTGGGCGCGCCCCTAACCCTCGTGGTGACCCTGTAAGGCGGTTGTTGCCCTTATTTTGCCGCAAGAAAGCTAATATTTGGAGAAATTTGTGTTCAAAGTTTCAATCCAATCGGAGTTACGGATCTCCGAGAATATAAGAAACGATGAAAGGGCAGAATCAGGAACGCAGAAACAGAGAGAGACAGAGAGACAGATCCAATCTCGGAGGGGCTCTTGCGCCTCCCACGCCATGGAGACCATGTACAAGAGGGGAAACCCTTCTCCCATCTAGGGGGAAGGTCAAGGAAGAAGAAGAAGGAAGGGGGCTCTCTCCCCCTCGCGTCCGGTGGCGCCGGAACACCGCCAGGGCCATCATCGTCACCGCAATCTACACCAACACCTCCGTCATCCTCACCAACATCTTCATCACCGTCCTCCATCTATCTACAGCGGTCCACTCTCCCGCAACCCGCTTTACCATCTACTTGAACATGGTGCTTTATGCTTCATATTATTATCCAATGATGTGTTGCCATCCTATATGTCTGAGTAGATTTTCATTGTCCTTTTGGTAATTGGTGAATTGCCATGATTGGTTTAATTTGCTTGTGGTTTTGTTGCTGTCCTTTGGTGCCCATCATATGAGCACACATGTGGATCACACCATAGGGTTAGTTATATGTTGATAGGACTATGTATTGGAGGGCAAGAGTGACATAAGCTTCAACCTAGTATAGAAATTGATGCATACGGGACTGAAGGGGGACCAATATATCTTAATAATATGGTTGGGTTTTACCTTAATGAACGTTAGTAGTTGCGGATGCTTGCTAATAGTTCCAATCATAAGTGCATAGAATTCCAAGTCAAGGATGACATGCTAGCAGTGGCCTATCCCACATAAAACTTGCTATCGGTCTAGTAACATAGTCAATTGCTTAGGGACAATTTCGCAACTCCTACCACCACTTTTCTATACTCGCTATACTAACTTTATTGCTTCTTTATCTAAACATCCCCTAGTTTTTATTTACGTGCTCTTTATATTCTTGCAAACCTATCCAACAACACCTACAAAGTCCTTCTAGTTTCATACTTGTTTTAGGTAAAGCGAACGTCAAGCGTGCGTAGAGTTGTATCGGTGGTCGATAGAACTTGAGGGAATATTTGTTCTACCTTTAGCTCCTCGTTGGGTTCGACACTCTTACTTATTGAAAGAGGCTACAATTGATCCCCTATACTTGTGGGTTATCATCGCTCAAGATAAGAAACCCAAGTCTGGACCTAAGCCTGAAACTGAGTGCTTCTGCTTCAAAGGGACTAGTCACTGGAAGCGGAACTTCCCCAAGTATTTGGCGGATAAGAAGGATGGCAAAGTGAAAGGTATATTTGATATACATGTTATTGATGTGTACCTTACTAATGCTCGTAGTAGCGCCTGGGTATTTGATACTGGTTCTGTTGCTCATATTTGCAACTTGAAACAAGGGCTACAGATTAAACGAAGATTGGCTAAGGATGAGGTGATGAAGCGCATGGGAAATGGTTCCAAGGTCGATATGATCGTTGTCGGCATGCTACCTCTACATCTACCTTCGGGATTAGTTTTAGACCTGAATAATTGTTATTTGGTGCCAGCGTTGAGCATCAACATTATATCTGGATCTTGTTTGATGCGAGACAGTTATTCATTTAAATCAGAGAATAATGGTTGTTCTATTTATATGAGTAATATGTTTTATGGCCATGCACCCTTGCTGAGTGGTCTATTTTTGTGAAATCTCGATCGTGATGATACACATGTTCATAATATTGAAGCCAAAAGATGCAAACTTGATAATGATAATGCAACTTATTTGTGGCACTGCCGTTTGGGTCATATCGGTGTAAAGCGCATGAAGAAACTCCATGTTGATGGACTTTTGGAATCACTTGATTATGAATCACTTGGCGTCTGCGAACCGCGCCTCATGGGCAAGATGACTAAAACTCCATTCTCCGGAACAATGGAACGAGCTACTGACTTATTGAAAATAATACACACCGATGTATGCGGTCCAATGAGTGTTGAGGCTCGTGGTGGGTATCATTATTTTCTTACCTTCATAGATGATTTGAGCAGATATGGGTATATCTACTTGATAAAGTATAAGTCTGAAACATTTGAAAAGTTCAAAGAATTTCAGAGTGAAGTGGAAAATCATCGTAACAAGAAAATAAAGTTTCTATGATCTGATCGTGGAGAAGAATATTTGAGTTACGAGTTCGGTCTTCATTTGAAACAACATGGGATAGTTTCAGAACTTACGCCACCTAGAACACCACAGTGAAATGGTGTGTTTGAATGTCGTAACCGTACTTTATTGGATATGGTGCGATCTATGATGTCTCTGACTGATTTACCGCTATTGTTTTGGGGTTATGCTTTAGAGACGGCTGCATTCACTTTAAATAGGGCACCATCAAAATCCGTTGAGACAACGCCTTATGAAATGTGGTTTGGTAAGAAACCAAAGTTGTCGTTTCTTAAAGTTTGGGGTTGCGATGCTTATGTGAGAAAGCTTCAACCTGATAAGCTCGAAGCCAAATCGGAGAAGTGCATCTTCATAGGATACCCAAAGGAGACTATTGGGTACACCTTCTGTCACAGATCCGAAGGCAAGATATTTGTTGCTAAGAATGGATCCTTTCTAGAGGAGGAGTCTCTCTGAAAGAAGTGAGTGGGAGGAAAGTAGAACTTGATGAGGTAATTGTACCTTCCCCCTTATTGGAAAGTAGTTCATCACATAAATCAGTTCTAGTGATTCCTAAACCAATTAGTGCGGAAGCTAATGATGATGATCATGAAACTTCAGATCAAGTTACTACTGAAACTCGTAGGTGTTCCAGAGTGAGATCCGCAAGAGAGTGGTATGGTAATCCTGTTGTGAAAGTCATGTTACTAGATCATGGTGAACCTACAAACTATGAGGAAGCCATGATGAGCCCAGATTCCGCGAGATGGCTTGAGGGCATGAAATCTGAGATGGGATCCATGTATGAGAACAAAGTGTGGACTTTGGTGGACTTGTTTGATGACTGGCAAGCCATAGCAAATAAATGGATCTTCAAGAAGACGACCGACGCTGACAGTAATGTTACTGTCTACAAAGCTCAACTTGTTGCGAAAGGTTTTCAACAAGTTCAAGGAGTTGACTATGATGAGACTTTCTCACCCGTAGCAATGCATAAGTCTGTTCGAATCATGTTAGCAATTGCCGCATATTATGATTATGAAATTTGGTAGATGGATGTCAAAACTGCATTCCTGAATGGATTTCTGGAAGAGTTGTATATGATGCAACCAGATGGTTTTGTCGATCCAAAGGGTGCTAACAAAGTGTGCAAGCTCCAGCGATCCATTTATGGACTGGTGCAAGCCTCTCGGAGTTGGAATAAACGCTTTGATAGTGTGATCAAAGCATATGGTTTTATACACACTTTTGGAGAAGCCTGTATTTACAAGAAAGTGAGTGGGAGCTCTGTAGCATTTCTAATATTATATTTGGATGACATATTGTTGATTGGAAATGATATAGAATTTCTGGATAGCATAAAGGGATACATGAATAAGAGTTTTTCCATGAAAGACCTCGGAGAAGCTGCTTACATATTGGGCATCAAGATCTATAGAGATATATCAAGACGCTTAATTGGACTTTCACAAAGCACATACCCTGATAAAGTTTTGAAGAAGTTCAAAATGGATCAGTCAAAGAAAGGGTTCTTGCCTGTGTTACAAGGTGTGAAATTGAGTCGAACTCAATGCCCGACCACTGCAGAAGATAGAGAGAAAATGAAATTCATTCCCTATGCTTCAGCCATAGGTTCTATCATGTATGCAATGCTGTGTACCAGACCTGATGTGTGCCTTGCTATAAGCATAGCAGGGAGGTACCAAAGTAATCCCGGAGTGGAGCACTAGACAACAGTCAAGAACATCCTGAAATACCTGAAAAGGACAAAGGATATGTTTCTCGTTTATGGAGGTGACAAAGAGCTCGTCGTAAATGGTTACATCGATGCAAGCTTTGACACTGATCCAGATGACTCTAAGTCGCAATCCGGATACATATTTTTATTGAATGGAGGAGCTGTCAGTTGGTGAAGTTCCAAGCAGAGCGTCGTGGTGGGATCTACGTGTGAAGCGGAGTACATTGCTGCTTCGGAAGCAGCAAATGAAGGAGTCTAGATGAAGGAGTTCATATCCGATCTAGGTGTCATACCTAGTGCATCGGGTCCAATGAAAAGCTTTTGTGACAATACTGGTGCAATTGCCTTGGTAAAGGAATCCAGATTTCGCAAGAGAACTAAGCACATCAAGAGACGCTTCAATTCCATCTGTCATCAAGTGTCGGAGGGGGACATAGAGATTTGCAAGATACATACGGATCTGAATGTTGTAGACCCGTTGAATAAGCCTCTTCCATGAGCAAAACATGATTAGCACCAAAACTCCATGGGTGTTAGCATCATTACTATGTAATCTAGATTATTGACTCTAGTGCAAGTGGGAGGCTGAAGGAAATATGCCCTTGAGGCAATAATAGAGTTATTATTTATTTCCTTATTTCATGATAAATGTTTATTATTCATGCTAGAATTGTATTAACCGGAAACTTAGTACATGTGTGAATACATAGACAAAACATAATGTCCCTAGTATGCCTCTACTTGACTAGCTCCTTAATCAAAGATGGTTATGTTTCCTAACCATAGACATGTGTTGTCATTTTATGAACGGGATCACGTCATTAGGAGAATGATGTGATGGACATGACCCATCCGTTAACTTAGCATTATGATCGTTATAGTTTCATTGCTACTGCTTTCTTCATGATGTAAGTGCATCTATTGCCCCTTAGTGGTTTTGGTGTATTGAAGACTTATAGGTTAAGGGACTAATGTGTTTGTGAGTGTACACAGGCTCTATAAGTCAATGAGGAGTTTGATATTTACAGAGAAAGTCGACCCCTAAAAATGAATGTCTTCGACTGAAGACTTTGGTTCCCCTAAAGACTTTGAAAGTGAAGAAATTGGTGTGACCTTGAAGACTTGGATATTCATGCGAGGAATCTGAAGCGTGAAGACTTTTGTTTTCGTAGTTTCATTTTCTCTTTCTTGAGTCATACGAAACACCATACTGTTAAAGGGGGTCGAGGTAATACTAAGGAAACTGATTTCCAAGTGATGCTCATCTCAAAATCCTACACCTCCCCAATCCTTCGAGTGAATCCATTGGAAATCTCATATCAGTTCAGTCAATTTCTTTAGTGACAGAGACGAATATCTTCTAGTCTCTGAGGAATTTGTTCTGACTGAGGAGTGAGGAATTTGCTAGTGCGGATTGCCTACACAGTGAGGAACATGATAGCCCTAAGGAATTCAAACCTCAAATCCGACCACTGTTGTGCCGCGCGCCAGCTGTTCCAAAATATCCTACCACCTAACGGTCATATCATCCAAGGGCATTTATGTCTTATCATGTCGAACTGCTCCCTAGGCTATAAATAGCCGCCCCTACAACCACTAGCTGGTTGGCAGCTCCGAGAGAAACTGACACTTGTCATTTGAGAGCATCCCATCCTCCGAGGACTTTGGTCGAAAATCATCTAGTGAGGAAACCCAAATCCAAAACCCAAACCTACAAACCCCAAAGTGATTGAGCATCACTGAAGAGATTGTTCCTTTGTGGAACCGCCGCTTGTTACCTTTGAGGACTGTGTATCCTCCAAATGGTTAGGCGTCATGGTCTAAGCATCCAAGAGGAATTGTGGATTGCCGAGTGACCAAGTCTGTGAAGGTTTGGAAGTCAACTGTGAAGACTTACCACTACTGTTGGGCGAGGTCTATGTGATCTTAGCTCAAGGAGAATACAGTGAGGACTATGTGTCCGAGACTGTGTGTCCTCGAGTTTAAATACTTAGCCGCTCCAACCAGACATACAACTATCACAACAGTTGGAACTGGTCTACCAAATCCTTATCTTCACCAAGCCTACTGGTTCTATTTCCTTAACCCTTTCATTTCCTCAGTTATTTGTTGATGTACCTGGTCATTACTATTTAAAGACTTTGACTAAAGAATTTCTCTAATTCCTCAATCCTATTTCTTCAGTCTGTTTTGTCTTCATCCTGCTTGTCCTGTGTTTACGCTTTCTGTACTCTATGTTTGTATTTCATTTCATCATGATGACTATGTTGTTGCTCTGTTATGCTTACACCTGAGTACTTATTCCGCTGTAAGTAGTTCTTCTCTTAGGAATTTCCTCAGCCTGAAATTCCTCAGTGAAGAATTCATAAAAATCGCCTATTCACCCCCCTCTAGTCGATGTAACGCACTTTCAATTGGTATCAGAGCAAGTTAATCCATTGTTCTGTGTGATTTTGGTTTAACCACCTGGAGTTTTAGTTATGTCGACTGCAGGTATGATCTAGGTCTCGGCTGGGTGTCCTACCTTTGAAGGGATAGACTACCCCTGCTGGAGAAACAAGATGCATATGCATCTTGAGGCAATTGATAACGATCTCTGATACGTTGTGGAAAATGGCGTTCCCTCAGTCCCTCCGTCTATGAATGCTTCTGATGTGAAGAGATTCAAGCAACTCGATTCTCAGGCGAAGAATATCATATGTGGCCATCTGAGCAAAGGATTGTACGGCAGAGTGAGTGCCCTGGAAACTGCCAAGCTAATTTGGGACAGGATGTCCAAGGTCAACGAAGGAGTCTCAACTCAACGTGACTCCCGAGTTGACGTTCTTCGCAATCTCTTCAACCGCTTCAAAAGACTCAACAACGAAAATGTTCAGCAAACATTCGATCGCCTCACTGACATCTCAAATGAGCTTCAAGCACTTGGTGCCACTGACATCACTGACCATGAGGTGGTGAAGAAATTGCTGAGATCACTTGATACCTCATTCGATACCCTCGCACTGATGATTCAAGAACGAGCTGATTACAAGTCACTTGATCCCGCTGATATCCTCGAGAGGCTAAATACACATGAGTTTCAGCTTGCTGAGAAGAGAGATCTCTATGGACCGAGCTACGGAGGATCACGTGCACTGAAGGCCAAGGCAGTATCTGAGTCTGAAGCTGAGGATTCTGGTAGCAGCCTTGGTGATCCTGAAGAACTGACCAGGAGCTAGCAATGCTCATGAGGAAATTCCAGAAGTTCTCTCACCGCAGTCGCTTTGGAAAGTCTGCAAGAAATGATGATTCCTCGTCCCGTGACTACAAAAAGAGAACTTGGCACAAATGCAAGAAACCTGGTCACTACATGTCTGATTGTCCTTTGTGGGAAAATGAATCAAAGAAAAAGAAGTACAAAGATGATGATTTTGATGACTCAAAGAAGAAGAAGAAATCTTCACAGTCTTCATCATCAAAATCTTCAAAGTCTTCATCTCACAAGAAGAGCAGTTCCAAGAAGGCCCCATCATTCATTGGCAAGGAAATGGACTCTGAAGCGGAATCTGAGGATAATGTGGAAGAGGAGGAATCTGACTCTAGTGTGGTGAGCCTAGCCCTCGCTACTGCTTACGTCAGCAAGTCCATCTTCAACACAGAAGAAAATGACTTCCCCAACTCTGCTGACAAGAGTGTCGATGACTATGCTCCCACCTCTTGCTTCATGGAAAAAGGTGCCAAGGTACTCAAACATTCCACCTCTGACTCTAGTGAGGATGAATCTGATGACAATCTCAAGCCTAGCTACTCGAAACTTGCTAAAATTACTATTAAACAACAGAAGGCTTTAGAAAAGATTCAAAATCAACTAGACAGAAGCAATGACCTGTTGGGTGAGGAATTGAATCGAGCTAAGACTCTAACAAATAATCTTCAGAGACTTCAAACTCGGTTTGACAACCTTCAAAATCATCATAACACTCTCTTAACAGATCATGAAAAGCTTTCTTATTAATTTCTTTAGAGAAAGCAAGATCTTGAGAAGTTAAAAGCGAGTTATGAAGATCTTCAAAAGGTAAACGAATCATTGCTTGCTCAACAGATCAGTTCCGCTCAGGAAGAATTTATTCCACCATGTCTTAAATGCATTGAGCTTGAATCTGCTAATTCATCACCTGGATGTTCAAATGCTTCTATTGCTGCAAATTCTTCAACTGTCTCTTGGTCACAAATTTCTCATCTGAGGATACCACAAGTATCACTGACGATAATGCAGGTCTGAAGGAATTGTATGTGACAGGCATTTAAAAAAGCCTCAAAGGGCATCAGACTCTATGTGATGTGCTCAAAAAGCAGATCTTGAACAGGAACCCTTGGAAAGAGGGTATTGCCTTTGAGAGGAAACTCAATGCAGACGGGACCTATTGGAAACCTGAGCAGTATCACAAAATGTCATGGGTTGCTGCGAAAGGACCTCCCGTAGATACATGCACTTTATCTGGCTTTACCTGTGATTCTTCCTATTCGTCTGATGAGTCATTTGACTCCAACTATAAGCTGTTTAAGAATCAGACTGGTGAAGTATTTGGTTGATGTGTTGGAACTAACTGCAGGAACGGCCCCCCTATGAAGAAAATCTGGGTTCCCAAAAGATGCCTTGAAAATCTTCAGGTGAATGGCATCATGACACCACCAATGAAGAATAGGAACCCCAGATAAAATTCTTCATATGGATCAAATTCTTCTTATGGATCCAAGTCCTCATATGGACCAAATTCTTCATATGGATCAAATTCCTCACATGGATCAAAATCCTCATATGAACATCATCGTCCTAACACTTCTGTTTTGCAGGGAAAGTCTAAAGGCTATGAATATGTGCATTATTCTTCAAACCATTATATTCATAAGTCCTCGAAGAATTTCTCTGCTTATTCATATGCTTATCCTAACCACTCTTCTGTGAAACAAAGTGCGCTGGCTTCTATGCCATCCTTTTCTTATGGAGCTTGCAGAATGATGAACTCTTTGCCACCCCTGCAGATCTGGGTGGTGAAGAAAAAGAACTAATCTCTTATGCAGGGTCAGGTCTCCAGACGAACTTAATCGTCTGAAGAATTTGCTGGAGACCTGAATGTGCTTGAAAGGACGCAAGTTAATCATGAAGAAATGAATCATTCATTTCTCACGTCCTCATACTGCTATATCTGTTACTGTTGATGAAATTGATATCATAGTATTCACTGATGAAGTATATGGGTTCGTAAGTTGCACTAATTCATCTGCAGGATGAACAACCCAAAGCTACTGAGTGGGTCCTCGACAGTGGATGTACAAGTCACATCACTGGTGACAGGAACTTGTTGATGGACACTAATTTGTCACCGTCTCATCTGAAGCATATCACCTACGCTGACAAAGACAAAAGCAAGGTGTTGGGTCTAGGTAAGGTTGCAATCTCAAAGGATAGACACATGGACAAAGTCATGCTTGTCGAGTCCTTAGGATTCAACCTCATGTCTGTCTCAATGCTTTGTGATCTTGATATGGTTGTTTTCTTTGGCAAATATCGTTGCCTTGTGCTAATGGAATCTAACAACTTCAAAGTCTTCGAAGGCTTTAGGAAAGGAGACATGTATATTGTTGATTTCTCTGGAGGACCACAACCTTCCACATGTCTACTTGCAAAAGCTTCAGAATGCTGGCTATGGCATCGACGACTGGGTCATGCTGGGATGAGGAACTTGCATACACTCGCGAAGAAGAAGCATGTCATTGGCATCGAGGGTGTAAAATTCCTCAAAGATCATCTTTGTGGGGCTTGTGAGGCTGGAAAGATCACCAGAGCCAAGCATCCCTCGAAAACTAGCATGACCACTTCTCGTCCCTTTGAATTACTTCATATGGATCTCTTTGGCCCTACTCATTATGGCACGTTCTCTAGTTCTGCATCATTATATGGCTTTGTCATAGTTGATGACTATTCTCATTACACATGGGTGCATATCATCACTTACAAAAATGAAGTGCAGGAAGTCTTCAGACAATTTTCCTCAAGGGCTTCCACTAACTTCGGTGTGAAGATCAAGCATATCAAGAGTGATAATGGAACCGAGTTCAAGAACACTGGCCTCAATGAATATCTTGAGATGCTTGGTATTACTCACAAATTATATGCTCCTTATACTCCTCAGTAGAATGGCGTCGTGGAGTGCAAGAACAGAACTCTTGTTGAGATGGCTCGCACCATGCTTGATGAATACAAGACACCTCAGCGCTTCTGGTCTAAAGCAATTGATACTGCATGTCATATCATCAACAGGGTATATCTTCACAAATTCCTCAAAAAGACCTCACATGAACTCCTCACTAACAAGAAACCCAATGTAAGCTATTTCAAAGTCTTCAGTGCTAAATGCTGGATTAGAGATCCTCACCGTCACTCTAAATTTGCACCGAAAGCACATGAGGGTTTTATTCTTGGTTAAAGAAAGGACTCGCACACCTACAGAGTCTTCAACATCAATCATCACAAGGTTGTTGAAACTGTAGATGTGCGGTTCGATGAAACTAATGGCTCGCAAAGAGAGCACCTACCTCCTATGCTAGATGAAATGTCACCTGAGGACTCCATCAAGTTCAAAGCTACTGAGGATGCATCCCTACCGAAGAATCTGCTAAAGAAGTCATTCCGGATCGTGAAGAAAATGATGCTGGTGCTGAAGAAACTAGTCCTGAAGAAATTGTTGAGCCTAAGCAAAGTCGTCAACCCGCACATCCTCACGTTGCAAATGAAGTGCAGATCAAGAAGATCATCGATGACATCAACACACCAGGTCCCCTCACGCGCTCAAAAGCTTCACATTTATTTAACTTTTGTGGGAATTTTGCGTTTGTCTCTATAACAGAGCCCACTAAAGTTGATGAAGCATTCATGGAATCTGAGTGGATTCAAGCCATGCAAGATGAATTGCATCAATTCGAGCTCAACAATGTGTGGGATCTTGTCAAGCGACAAGACCCATGCAAGCACAATATCATCAGTACCAAATGGATCTACCACAACAAACAAGACGAAAATGGCCTCGTGGTGAGGAATAATGCTCGTCTTGTAGCTCAAGGCTACACACAGGTTGAAGGAATTGATTTTGATGAAACTTTTGCACCTGTTGCTAGACTTGAGGCTATTTGCATATTGCTTGCTTACGCTAACCATCATAATGTCATCTTACATCAAATGGATGTGAAAAGTGCATTCCTCAATGTAAGCTTGAGGAAGAAGTATATGTTGCTCAACCACCAGGTTTTGAGGATCCAAAATTTCCAGATCACGTCTACAGACTCAACAAGGCCCTCTATGGCCTCAAGTAAGCACCTCGGGCGTGGTATGACACACTGAAGGAATTCCTCATGAAGAAAGGCTTCAAACATGGTTCACTTGACCCAACTCTTTTCACCAAAACATATGATGATTAATTATTCGTGTGCCAAATATATGTTGATGATATTATCTTTGGCTGTACTAACCTACATTACAATGATGAATTTGCCTATATGATGAGTGAAGAATATCAAATGTCTATGATGGGAGAATTGAAATTCTTCTTAGGTCTTCAGATTCGTCAACAATACAATGGCATATTCATATCTCAGGAGAAATACCTCAAGGACGTGTTGAGGAAATTCGGCATGCAAGATTACAAAGGCGTCAAAATTCCCGTGCCCACTAATCTCCATCTATGCACTGATGAAAATGGTAAAGACTTCGATCAAAAGGTATACCGCTCCATGATTGGCTCTTTATTGTACCTATGTGCATCTAGGCCGGATATTATGCTTAGTGTTTGCATGTGTGCCTGATTTCAAGCTACACCAAAGGAATCACACTATAAGGCTGTGAAGCATATTCTTCAATCTAGCTCACACACTAACACTTGGATTATGGTATCCCAAGGGCCCTTCCTTTGATCTCATTGGATATTCAGACTCTGACTATGCTGGTGATCGGGTGGACCACAAGTCAATGTCAGGCACATGTCGTTTCCTCGGACGATCGTTGGTATGTTGGTCCTCAAAGAAGCAGAACTGCATATCACTCTCCACTGCAGAAGTTGAGTACATTGCTGCTGGATCTTATTGTGCTCAATTACTATGGATGAAGCAAACACTCAAGGATTATGGCATCAATGTGAAGAATCTGCCACTCTACTGTCACAATGAGAGTGCTATCGAGATTGCACACAACCCAGTTCAGCACTCGAAGACAAAGCACATCCAGATTCGTCATCATTTTCTTCATGACCATGTGTTGAAGGGTGATATCTCCATCGACCATGCAAATACTGAAGACCAGCTGGCCGATATCTTCACAAAGCCCTTGGATGAGAAGAGATTTAGCAAGTTGCGGTGTGAGCTAAATATCCTAGAATCTTCGAATGTTCTTTGAAAAGGACACACATCCTAACACTTATGCTGACTTGATGACTTAGATGTGCAACACACGAAGTAACATTTTTCTTCAATCAATGAAGACTAACCCTCTAAGTGTAAAGAAATTAATGAAGAAATTGATTCTTAGAACCCTATGATAGTTGTACGCGGTGTATGAAATCAGCTTTCTTATACGGTGGGATACACCACCAACCAAAGTTGAAAATCTTTAATTTGAGTTTTTCTTCATTTTTGAAATTCCTCAGTTTTTCAAATCCTTCAACTTTGCATTGTCTTCACTCTTTCCGTCGTTGTTCTTCATTATATATTATATACTACACGTACATACTCACGGTTTCGACAAATACTACATACAACATACAAAACGCAAGTGGTGGTAACTACCACTGCTTGTAGGAAACATTTGTCCTATATTATAATAACACCCCTTAAGATCTTATTCTGCACACGCTAACACTTCTGTACTACTTGATCCATATGACCGGAACCACAGCAACCCGAGAAACTGCCTCCACCCCATGACCTCTCCCCTCTACCCACTCCCTCCACCTCCTTCCTTCAACCAGGGCCGCGCCCACCCCACTGCGCCCCACCTCCTTCCACCACCTCCTTCCACCACCTCCCTCCCTCCGCGCCACCGACCCACATCCCTGCCCCGCGTTGCCGCCCGACCTCCCTTCCCTGCGCCGCCGCCCCACCTCCATGCCCCGCGTCGCCGCACCACCACCTCCCTCCCCCCGCGTCGCACCACTACCCCCATCCCTGTGGTGCTCCACCAACCCCCTCCCTTCGGCGCTGATGGATGGCCTCCCCATGACGCGCTGCCGATGGATCCAGCCATCCACGGCCTACTCGCGCCGCGCCGCCAGTGGATCCAGCCATCCACGGCCTCCCATGATGCGTCATCGCTGGATCCGGCCATCCCGAGCACCGCCCCGCCATGGTGGTTGGGATTCCCTTGATCCCCCCTCCCTCCGGCGCCAGCCAGCGCCACGCCCGGACCTGACCCCTCCCCGTTCCTCCACCTCCTCCCTCCCATCCCGTTGCATCTCTCCCCGGCACTTCCTCTCCTACGACGGCCCAAAATCCATGGCTCTCGAGACGCACCGGGGTCCTCCTCTCCGTCCACGGCTAGGCGTAGGCCGGGTGCATCGTCTCTGACCTCCTTCGGCATCCACGGCCACCGCGCCACCACTGGACATCGACGCATGACAGAGAGCTTGTTCTACTCGCGTGAACTACCGAGGGGAATGAGATCTTTGCTCACGTGCCCCCTCAGCGCGAGCTTCTTCTCTCCTGGTGAGGACAAACGACCTCGATCCGGCATTTCCTCTCCTCACCATCGTGCACTTCTCAGTCTGGTGTCGTCCACCGCACGGAGAGGGGAGAAACTCCCAGCACCGGCCCTGTGTCATTCGAGCCTTGAAGCCCCCTTGCAGTTTGCGACATGTATGAGTGCAGTGCGCTATTCGCATTGGTGCAGCCTGCTGGACTCCAGTAGGGGATGCAGCTCTTTCTTTGGGTGAAGTGCAGTCCACGACGAGCACCAATGCGGTGCGGTGCTATTCAATTCTTCAGATTTCTTTTGTGCAGTTTTGTTTGGAGCTTCCCAGCCGCCCCACAGCCCTGGTGGTCTCCAACCTCCCTGCTTCCATTCTCGGCGGCCGCCCCATAGTTGTGGACGCTCGGTTCTGGCCGCTAGCCCCTCCCCACTCTGAAGTGCTGGACGGCAACAACACGACATTAGCAGAGCTGAGCGCCCTCCTCTCTCTCCTTTCCTACTTCTTCCTCACCTCTCCCTTACATCTCGCTTGTGCCCCACAGGTGGCGCCATGTCCATCTCAATCTTTTCCCGGCGCCACTCCATGGATCCCTTTGGATCGCGACCTCCCTGTGGACCGAGTGTTGCAGCCCACTTTTTTCTTTTTGCAGTTCGCATGTTAAAGTTTCTTTTGCAGTGTGTGTGTGCAGTTCGGTGTGAGCTCAAACAAAGACACAAATCAGTCCACTATGTTCTCTAATGCAGAAAAATGGAGGAGAAACCGATTATAAAAAAGAAACACAAGACACAGTTTTCTCTCTCTCGGTTGACTCGCTCTCCTCCATGCAGTTCTTTAAGAGTTTGATTGATATCCTGTATTGTGGGTCGTGGAGTTTGATTGATGTCCTAATAAAATTCATAAAAAATGTCTGTTTAGATTTGCAGTGCAGTGCATAGTATAGAGGAGTTTACTTTTGTAAAAAAATTGCATAGAGGAGTTCACTTTTTATTATTTTTTGGAGGAATTGTTTTGCAAAATTTGGTGTATAATTTCTTAAAAATGATGCAGCTCACTAAGAACACCTTTGCGGCGCACTTTGCAAAACAAA
Organism: Triticum aestivum; assembly: GCF_018294505.1. Lineage (NCBI taxonomy): Eukaryota > Viridiplantae > Streptophyta > Magnoliopsida > Poales > Poaceae > Triticum > Triticum aestivum. The sequence goes on from NC_057798.1 coordinate 558,551,062, forward strand.
AAAAGCGATGAAGTTCATGGTTGTTGTGATGCATTACGCACCTGCGGGTCATTTAACTATATTTTGCAGGACAAGACGAACACATAAAAAGATGCAGCTCACTAACGTTATCCATGTAGCTCACTAATGTTGAGCATGTAGTGCGGATGAATTTACAAAAAAAGGACAAAACAATTATGTAGTTTACTTCGATATATGTTGTGGTTCACTTGACCTCGTGTCCACAATCCTTTCTTATTCATAAAGTTAGGAAAAGACACTAAATTATGCAGTTCACTTGCCCGTTGATGCAGTGCGGTTTTCTATGTGAAGCAGTGCACTTTTCTGTCTGATGCAGCTCACTAGTCGATTTGGGTGTCACGAAAAACAGAGTTTCCGCATTTTGGTAAAATCAAAACTGCTCTTAAACCGTAAGGAATTAAAAAAAGTGTTCTACATGAAAGAGTAGCGTCTCGATGATATCTCTTTAACGGTGTATCATTTGGATCATTCCGACGACCAGTTTGAAAAAAATTATGAAAAAACGGACGCAGCCACTCGGCGTCCGCCGCACGTTTTTCAAAATTAACTTAAAACCGTAAGGAATCTTAAAAATATTTCAACATATGAAAGTTGCGCCTCATTCGTAGCTTTCCAATGGCGTATCACACGCCTCGTTTCGACAAACGGTTCAAAAATTGGAGCGAAAACAGTACCGAAAATTTTAAAAAACTTGAAAAACAGAGTTCCGCGATTTAGTAAATTTGAAACTGCTCTTAAACCGTAATGAATTAGAGAAAGATTTATATATGAAAAAGATGCGCCTCGATGATATCTATCCAACGGCGTATCATTTGCTTCATTCCGACAAGCGTTCTAGAAAAAAACGCGAAAAACGCTCGCTGCCACTCGTCACCCGCCGCACTATTTTCATAACTGCTCTTAAACCGTGTGGAATCTTGAAAAGTGTTCAACATGTCAAAGTTGCGCCTAATCCATAGCTTTTCAATGGTATATTACACGCCTCATTCCGATAAACGGTTAAAAAATTAGAGCGAAAACAGTATCGAAAAAATAACACGTGCAGTTTATTCCGACGAGAAGTTCACTAGTCTCTATTGCAGTGCTCGTCGTCAAAATGATGCAGTGCGCTTCTGTTGAGCGTGCAGTGCCGAAGTGGTGTGCAGAATAGTTATTCTGCTAATGTTAGCAGAATAGACCGTCTGTATATATATATATATATATATATAATTCAAAAGTTAGCAGTCGTTGGCTTCAGCCCCCACGCATACGATGCGGGGGTGTTCGTGAAAAATATGCTTAATCACACTTAATCCAACGTCTTGGTCCATTAAGGAGGTGATTGCACGTCGAACTAGGCAACCAGACTATATAGCTGTAACACTTTCCCTGAGCCATGGGAGTCTAAAGTTGGGGCTGCTATGTAGCCCCTGGTACCTTCACGTGCATCCGAATACGGGCGTGTATATATAAGTTTATGTCCTCTATGACATTCACTTATTGCTAATTCTTCAAGTTGACTTTTCTGCTAAGTGAATGTGATCGGACCCTTTCCCCCTCTATGCTAAACTGAACCCAGTCTGTTCACAAATTCTTCATGTGCGTTCTATTTGAAACCCGTTCAAATTATTCACTGTGTCCTTGCCAGCTGAAGAAATTGCGAACTACACACTAAAATATTCTTATCTGAATTGTCGGCTTTTGCCGCTCAAACCGTTACACATTCCACGATATACTTATCTATTCACCCATGATCTCACACGATCGCCACCTCTCAGTACGTGGGTGACACATGTCGCGCGAATGAGAAGGGTCAGGGGCACGTTCGTCCAATTTCGTCAGACGAACGATTTTTCACCTCAGCTATAAATAACCCCTCCCCTCCTCACTTAGTTTTTACTCTGCTCGACCTCACTCCAAGCTCGAGCTCTCGAAACCTAGCGCCGCCGCTACTTCCATCGTTGCCGGTGAGGAAGAGCTTCACTGCCTCGACCTCATCGCCGTCGTACTCGCGCCGGCTACGGACATCTTCTCTCCGCCGCCGCCGTAGACGTCTTCCTCCGCCAAGTTAGGGCTTGGAAGATCCTAGACGACGAACTTCCAAATCTACACTTCATGTTCATCGTGTTCTTCGTCAAGGGTAATTAAAAGTTACTTTTACTACATTTATTCTACTGATGATTTTCATCAAATCTTCAAAAGGTGTTTATTCTTCAACTTCTACACTCTAAACACCTAGCACAAATCTTTAGTTCTTGGTCTGTTTCTCTAAGTGACGTTTTTCTTCATGATTCCTCAATTGTGTGAATCCAACAATCCGCACAACTCTGGAACCTAAGTCAAAGAACGCTTAGTGAAATTCTTCGAGAAACATCTGGTTAATTTCCTCAAACTTGTAACATTTTGCAAAATCTTCTGAGAACGCATATGACCTCTCCAAATTCTTCGCACATATACTTTGTTCACAGGTACACATGTCTACTGCTGAATCACTAGGTTCTCATCAACTTAACTCATTTGCAGCGTTCCTCGAAGAAAAGTTGCATACTTCCTCAGAGAACTCAATTGTTCAAATTCCTCAGCTAAAGAAAATGGCAGATGGTAAAAGGCCTCAGAAAGGAGGAAAGAAGCTTGAAGTAAATATTGCCTTTGAGATCCCTGCTGACATCTATGCAGGGTACTGCATGCCTGATGAGGCAACTCACGGCAAGGAGACTAAGAATGAGCGCAAAGTACGCATCCAGAGGATTGAAAGAAGATGGGCAAGAGAATGGAGGGAGTACAGATATGTCACTGCCAAATACATGAAGAAATTCGCTCTTCACCCTCCATGCTCAAGACCTCCACTGGCACCTGGCCAAAGAGCTGATCCAACAAGCCTTAAACATGGTGAGGATTATGCTGATGAATGGGCCAGGCGGCAAGCTAAATTGGCCAAGCAGGCCAAAGAAGCAGTGAAGAAATTTAATGAGTATTCTGCTGCTATCGCTGCCGCTGCTGAGGTTTCTTCAAGCAAGAAGGCTATGCCCAAGAAGCCTGCCCGCAAACCTCCAAGTTCCACAGCAATGCCCTCACAGCCAAGTTCTTCTTCAACGCCCTCACGGCCAAGCTCCTCTATGCCACCAAGGCAAGTTCCTCAAGCTACCCCAGTTCCTCAGGCTATTCCAGTTCCTCGGGTTTCAAAATCCTCAGCTCCTTTGTCAAAGTCCTCAGCACCTGTGCATCTTGCCACTTGCCAACGGGCCACAGGCATATCAATTGCCACAGGAGCTTCTGCAAGTTCTTCTGCTGGCCCCTCTCTGCTGAAGAAAAAGGCTACTGCTGGACGAGGCACTAGACCAAGTCCTCACAAGAAGCAGGTGGTCTTTCAAATTCCATTTGATGATGATGAAGCTGATGATGAAGAATTAGCCAATATCATCAAGGACAGACAACAGCGGGCCACTAGAACCAAAGGGAGTGCGGTGCCCCTTCTACTGGATCCGAAGAAGATCCTGGATTATATTGACCTCTGGCACAAGGACCCAAACACTCCTCTGCCAGAACTAAACCTCACTCCTGGACAAAGTCACATGTTGATAGCGTTCATATCTCAAGAAAAGTGGAAGTATGACCAAGCCAGAACTGTGAAGAAAGCGCAGTACAAGAAGCAACGCTATCTGAAGGACAATGTCCTCAACCTTTCGCTTGAACAACTCCTAGCTCTGCAAGCTGATATTAAAAAGCTTAGCAATGAATTTGACTCTTACAAAGCAGAGTGGCTGGGAACCAAGGTCAGATTCATCAATTTGGCGAAGAAATTCACTTCAACTGATGAAGTTTCTCCGGCTAAAGCATCTTCTCAAGACACTGAAGGAAATGCCAGCACCGCTGATGAAAATCAGGCTGCTGATGAATCTGCTAGTACCAGGGCTGCTAAAGAAGTTCCATCCTTTGAAGAAACCGCCGGGGCAACCACTAGTGTTGCGCCTGAAGAACCTGCCAGGCCAGTTGAAGCATCTGTTGCTGCGCCTAAACAAATTGCTCAAGACCGGCCAACTGCATCAATTGTGCCTGAAGAAATTGCCCCAATTTCCTCTGCTCCTCCTGCACCTACACCAAGCCCAGTTCTTCCTTCTGCTCTGGAATTGAAGAAAACCAAAGCTGCGAAGTGAGCTACTCTGAAGAAGAGAAAAGCATCAGCTGCCTCAGAATCTTCTACATCCAAGAAGGCGAAGATTTTGACAGGCTCGATTGACAATCCCATGGATGTTGTTCCTCTTGCAAGCATGCCATCAAAGGAAATTGTTCCTTTTGGTGAAGAATATCATATTCCTGAATAATCTGCTAAAGAAGATCCCTCTGCTGCTTCCATAGAGCAGATGGATGAAGAAATTGAAGTTGATACTCTCACTTCAACTCCCCGAGTATCATCGCCAATGCCTCAGTTCACTGCTGAAGAGGCCGACGTTGAAGAAATGGAAGTGGATGAGGATGTGGACATTGGGAGCACCACTCCAGTGATGAATGATGATTTTTGGGACAGACAGCACCCCAACTCTCCTCTGTTCACACCACTATAGTAAATTCCTTAGTCCCCAGCACCAATAGAAGTTTAGATGGGCTCTGAAGAAATCCATACTGCCCCTTCCATTCATAAAGAGATTCCAGCCAGTAGTGCTGATGAAAATGCTGCTAGAGAAATGGAGGCCCAGGCTGCAAATGAAGCAGAAACTGAAATTCCTTAGTCTGTGGCTCCTGAGATTGAGATTCCAGAGGTTGCACTTCAATTGACTGGTACTCCTTAGCCCAAGCCAAAGAATCCATTCTCCAAGATTCTGAAATTCAAGGCTGATGCTTTCTTCAATGAGCATGTATTCTTCAATGATTACAATCCCTATGATTCTGCTCGTCTGTGAAGAAAGAGATTCTAGACTGCCAGCCAAGCAAACTTTTATTCTTCAGTGCTTTTCAACAAGGATAAAGTCTTCGACCATGAGCATATTCCTCACTTGGACATGGAATCACTGCCTTGCTTCACGCCAGTCCCTGCTACTATTCATGATGCTGGCCTGCTCAACTTCTGCACTGACATCTGTGATTGGAATGAAGAACTCATTCTTCAATTCTATGCGACGCTGCACATCACTGGCAATTCTAAAGATGTGAACTCATGGGTGTTGGACTGGATGACCGAAAATACTCACTATAAGGCACTGGCCACTGAATTGCTTCGTGCCATGCCGGTCAGTCCCCCCCCCCCAGAAGGTGCGTGTCTCATCTACTCTGAAACTGAGCTGTCAGATCACTTCATGCAAGTGTTGATGAAGCCATTGAAGCCTGGTCAAGCCTGAAGAACAAAGTTCCTTGTGAAGGAATTGCAATATGTGCCAAGGACTGTCTGCCGCATTCTGACAAAGACATTGAGTCCAGTCAAAGGCCCCGACTCGAATGATGAAGAAGTCGTTGGCATCATGAAGAATCTGCTTTTCAATATCATGCACGGTATTCTTTTGAACTACCATGATTTCTTCATGAGGACTTTGGCAAACGTTGCAATGTCCCCATTTGAGTTGAAGCCTTACGCCCCCCCCAGGATTATGTGATTCCTCAGATCAAGGTCTTCACTCAACTACAAAGCTGACACACTCAACCATGGCACCTACTTGCCCCCAATTGAAGTCCTCAAGGGACATTTTCCTCAGCTGATGAGAAGGGCAAGGCCACTGCTATTATTGATGAGGGCATTCGACCATTAGATGGATAGTTTCGCAAAGCCACTTCATATTCCACCAATGATGACTCTGCCACTCATGATTCTGCCGCCAATGCATCTAAGAAAAGTCCTCAGAAACAACTCCAAGGGTGATGACTGATCGTGAGCTTCTCCTCAGTCTTCATAAAAAGGTGGATCACAATCATAAATGGGTAAAGCGTCGGTTTGGTTCTATTCTTCACAACATGACTGCCACATATAATTTAGTGAAGAAAAACCATTACTACCTCAATGAAGTTTTTGATCGCACCTGGGCTATTCTGTCTCATCTCTACGGTGATGAGTATATAAAGCATATGGGCTTCAAGCAGGACTTCGGCTAGTCTAAGCCTCCTCCGAAGAAATTCAAGAAAGTTGAAGTTCCTCCTTTGGTGCCCAGCTCATATTCCTCATCCTGAGATACGGATGAAAATGAAGATCTGGACGACACTGCGGCAGGCCTTGCTTCAACAACCGACCCCAACAACGCTGACGCTCCTCCATCAACTTCGTGATGAAATTCTTCAGGGGCGTTAGTCCTCACTTTTCGTCCCTTTTGGTCATTTGATGACAAAGGGGGAGAAATTTGAGTTAGTCTTCAAGCGGGTCTATATATATGAGTGTTTTTTTGTTAAGTTGCAACTCTCGCTCTTCTGAAGCGTTTGTTGATTGAGTTGTAAACTTAAGTCCGATGGTGACCTGATACTTTTGCTTTGTTTTTCTGCATGCTATTTCCTCATATATGCTATGCACGCATGCTGAATTACACCGGTCACCATATTTCATCATGCATTTAAAATTCTTCATTCTATATGTTAAATGCGTGTATGAATTACAAGATATAGGGGGAGTTCTCCATGATTCTACTCTTCAAATGTGCATTGCTTCAAAAGCAAATTCCTCACTATGCACATCCTCAGGGAGAGTTCTTCTATATTTTGCAATCAAATTCCTCAATATTGAGTACTTTCAATTCATATGTTTATCCCCGTTGAAAACTTAACCTATATTGTCATCAATCACCAAAAAGGGGGAGATTGTAACTGCATCTAGTGCCCCTTAGTGATTTTGGTGTATTGAAGACTTATAGGTTAAGGGACTAATGTGTTTGTGAGTGTACACAGGCTCTATAAGTCAATGAGGAGTTTGATATTTACAGAGAAAGTCGACCCCTAAAAATGAATGTCTTCGACTGAAGACTTTGGTTCCCCTAAAGACTTTGAAAGTGAAGAAATTGGTGTGACCTTGAAGACTTGGATATTCATGCGAGGAATCTAAAGCGTGAAGACTTTTGTTTTTGTAGTTTCATTTTCTCTTTCTTGAGTCATACGAAACACCGTACTGTTAAAGGGGGTCGAGGTAATACTAAGGAAACTGATTTCCAAGTGATGCTCATCTCAAAATCCTACACCTCCCCAATCCTTCGAGTGAATCCATTGGAAATCTCATATCAGTTCAGTCAATTTCTTTAGTGACAGAGACGAATATCTTCTAGTCTCTGAGGAATTTGTTCTAACTGAGGAGTGAGGAATTTGCTAGTGCGGATTGCCTACACAGTGAGGAACATGATAGCCCTAAGGAATTCAAACCTCAAATCCGACCACTGTTGTGCCGCGCGCCAGCTGTTCCAAAATATCCTACCACCTAACGGTCATATCATCCAAGGGCATTTATGTCTTATCATGTTGAACTGCTCCCTAGGCTATAAATAGCCGCCCCTACAACCACTAGCTGGTTGGCAGCTCCGAGAGAAACTGACACTTGTCATTTGAGAGCATCCCATCCTCCGAGGACTTTGATCGAAAATCATCTAGTGAGGAAACCCAAATCCAAAACCCAAACCTACAAACCCCAAAGTGATTGAGCATCACTAAAGAGATTGTTCCTTTGTGGAACCAACGCTTGTTACCTTTGAGGACTGTGTATCCTCCAGACGGTTAGGCGTCATGGTCTGAGCATCCAAGAGGAATTGTGGATTGCCGAGTGACCAAGTCTGTGAAGGTTTGGAAGTCAACTGTGAAGACTTACCACTACTATTGGGCGAGGACTGTGTGATCTTAGCTCAAGGAGAAGACGGTGAGGACTGTGTGTCCGGAACTGTGTGTCCTCGAGTTTAAATACTCAGCCTCTCCAATGAGACATACGACTGTCACAGTAGTTGGAACTGGTCTACCAAATCATTGTCTTCACCAAGCCTACTGGTCCTATTTCCTCAACCCTTTCATTTCCTCAGTTATGTGTTGATGTACCTGGTCATTACTATTTAAAGACTTTGACTAAAGAATTTCTCTAATTCCTCAATCCTATTTCTTCAGTCTGTTTTGTCTTCATCCTGCTTGTCCTGTGTTTACGCTTTCTGTACTCTATGTTTGTATTTCATTTCATCATGATGACTATGTTGTTGCTCTGTTATGCTTATACCTGAGTACTTATTCTGCTGCAAGTAGTTCTTCACTTAGGAATTTCCTTACCCTGAAATTCCTCAGTGAAGAATTCATAAAAATCGCCTATTCACCCTCCTCTAGTCGACGTCATGCACTTTCACATGACTTATACATGTTCCTCAGACTATGAGATTATGCAACTCCCGAATACCGAAGGAGCACCTTGTGTGCTATAAAACCTCACAACGTAAATGGGTGATTATAAAGATGCTCTACAGGTGTCTCCGAATGTGTTTGTTGGGTTGGCATAGATCGAGATTAAGATTTTTCACTCCATGTTTCAGAGAGGTATCTCTGGGCCCTCTCGGTAATGCTCATCACTATAAGCCTTGCAAGCATTGCAACTAATGAGTTAGTTGCAGGATGAAATATTACGGAACGAGTAAAGAGACTTTCCAGTAACGGGATTGAACTAGGTATGATAATACCAACGATCGAATCTCAGGCAAGTAACATACCGATGACAAAGGGAACAACGTATGTTGTTATGCGGTTTGACCGATAAAGATTTTCATAGAATATGTAGGAGCCAATATGAGCATCTAGGTTCCTCTATTGGTTATTGACCGGAGATGTGTCTCGGTCATGTCTACATGATTCTCGAACCCGTAGGGTCCGCACGCTTAACGTTCGATGACGATTTGTATTATGTGTTATGTGATTTGATGACCGAAGATTGTTCGTAGTCCCGGATGAGATGACGGACATGACGAGGAGTCTCGAAATGGTCGAGACATAAAGATTGATATATTGGACGATATTATCCGGACAACGGATGAGTTCTGGAAGGTACCGGATAATTATCGGAGTGCCAGAGGGTTACCGGAACCCCCCGGGGGAACTAATGGGCCTCGATGGGCCTTATTGGGAAGAGAGGAAGGGCCAGGAGGGGCTGGCCGCCCCCCCCCCTTGGGTCCGAATTGGACTAGGGGAAAGGGGTGGCGCCCCCCTTTCCTTCCCTTTCCCCTCTTCCTTCCTTCTTTCCCCTCTTCCTTAGGTGGAAACCTACTAGGACATGGAGTCCTAGTAGGATTCCCCTCTCCTGGCGCTCCCAAGGAGGGCCGGCCGGCCTCCCCCTTGCTCCTTTATATTCAGGGGGCAGGGGGGCACCCTAGAACACACAAGTTTCTCTCCCAACCGTGTGTGGTGCCCCCCTCCACAGTTACACACCTTGGTCATACCATCATAGTACTTAGGCGAAGCCCTGCGCCGGTAGAATCATCATCACCATCGCCATGCCGTCGTGCTGAAGGAAACTCACCCTCGTCCTCAACTAGATCAAGAGCACGAGGGACGTCATCGAGGTGAACGTGTGCTGAACACAAAGGTGTCGTACGTTCGGTACTTGGATCGGTTGGATCGCGAAGACGTTCGACTACATCAACCGCGTTATTGAAATGCTCCCGCTTTCGGTCTACGAGGGTACATGTACACACTCTCCCCTCTCATTGTTGTGTATCACCTAGATAGATCTTGCATGATCCTAGGATTTTTTTTGAAATTACCGCATCCCCAACACTATTGACTTTTGCATAAAAGTAAATACATGAAAGTAAAAGATTGGCCCTTCACAGAGGGAAGCAGAGGTTGTCATGCGCTTTTTATTTTTGGATGTGCAAACCCTTAATGCAAAGGAACGTCACGTTGTATTGCCCTTTGTGATAGCAACCTTTATGATGTTGTCTGTCGCTTTTATTTCTTTACCATCACAAGTTCGTACAACGCTTATTTTCCCTTACAATAAAAATCATACATATTTAGGAGCAATTTTTATTGCTTTTTGCACTGATGACAACTTACTTGAAGGATCTCGTTCAATCCATAGGTAGATATGGTGGACACTTATGGAAGGTTTTTTGGATGCACAAGTAGTATCTCTACTTAGTACAAATTTTTGACTAGCTAAAGACCCTAAGCAAGCACCACATGTTGGAGGATCCATAACAACATAACTTCTATACAAATATACACAAACATAACACATTACGTTGTTGTCCTTGTCCAACTTCAACTATTTGCTCCAGTTTGAAAATAATTAATGGGGCTCACAATCATAGAAGATGTCCAAGATAGTATATTTATATGTGAAATCTCTCTTCCTTCAATATTCTTTCATGAATTGTTCAAGTCACTGATGCGGTGTTTGCTAACTTTCAATAAATTTTACCACCTTTACTTCTTATATGTGAAGTCATTACTCCCCATGGGATAAGCATACAAAACATATATTATTTGAGATTTATGATATTCAATTCATTCAACAATTTACTCATAGGATATAAGTGAAGCACGAGAGTAAATGGCAAAATGACTCCAAAAAGATATAAGTGAAGATCAATGCGTAGTCAATTAGTTAAATAACCTTGTGAGGACTCTCTCTCATTCAATATTTCAGATCCAATGATTTTATTTAAACAGCTAGTAAAATGAAAATACGCTCTAAGCAAAACACATATCATGTGACGAATAAAAATATAGCTCCAAGTAAGGTATACCGATAGTGCTGAAGACGAAAGAGGGGATGCCTTCCGGGGCATCCCCAAGCTTAGTTGCTTGTATCTTCCTTGAATATTACCTTGGGGTGCCTTGGGAATCCCCAATCTTAGGGTCTTGCCACTCCTTATTCTTCTCGTATCGACATCTCACTCAAAACTTGAAAAAATTAAATCACACAAAACATAATGGAACTTCGTGAGATGGGTTAGTATGATAAAGACAACTCATTTACTTTGGTACTGTCAATATAAGATTCATAATTTTTCTCACACAATGCTTACTGTACCATATCATTTCTACAATTTATATTGAGCAATATAAGCCATAGAAACTAGAAAACAAGCAAACTATACATTGAAAACAGAATCTGTCAAAAACAGAACAGTCTGTAATGATCTAAACAACAACCATACTTATGTTACTCCAAACATTCTGCACAATTTGGACAAGTTAGGCAACTTGTATATCAATCTTGTGTAAAAGATTCAGATCAAAAGAACTCTTATGTTATTTTTGAAAATTCTGTCACTGAGTGCAAAAGTTTCTATTTTTCAGTAAGATCAAATCAACTACCACCATAGATCATCCCAAAGGTTTTACTTGGCACTTTATTGAAACAAAAGCTAAAAAACATGATTACTACAGTAGCATAATCATGAGAACACACCAAAATAGTAGGGGTAAATATAAGTTTGTCTCCCAACAAGCGATTTTCTTTAATGCCTTTTTAGCTAGGCATGGTATTTTAATGATACTAGTCCAAGCCCAATTTCGATGATAATTTTATTCATACTCTAAAAGATATAAGTGAAGTTCACAGAGTATTCTACAGTTAATATACATTGACCAATATCCAAGCTTAAAATATATAAGTGAAGCACACGAAGCATTCTATAAAGCCATACTCAAAAGATTTAAGTGAAGCACAAAGAGTATTCTATAAAGCCATACTCAAAAGATTTAAGTGAAGCACAAAGAGCATTTTATAAATCCATACTCAAAAGATTTAAGTGAAGCACAAAGAGCATTCTATAAATCCATGAAGGACTATCTCATACTAGCATGGTGCATAAAGGAAAAGAAAAACACAAAAAAACACATATCATGTGAACAAAACAAAACCGAGGTATACCGATAATTGTTGAAGAATAAAGATGGGATGCCTTCCGGGGCATCCCCAATCTTAGATGCTTGAGTCTCCTTGAAATATTTACTTGGGTGCCTTGGACATCCCCAAGCGAACTCTTGTCTCTCGTATTCTTCTCATATTGATAACTCCTCGATCTTCAAACACTTCATCCACACAAAACTTAACAAAACCCTTGTGAGATCCGTTAGTATAATAAAGCAAATCACTAATTTTAGGTACCGTTGTAAACTCATTCCAATTTCATATTAGAATTATATCTACTGTATTCCAACTTCACCATGGTTCATACTCCCTATACAATCCATAGATTCATAAAAATAAGTGAACAACACATAGAAAATAGAATCCGTGAAAAACAGGACAGTCTGTAGCAATCTGGAAACTTTGTATACTTCTGTAACTCCAAAAATTCTGAACAATTAGGAACAAATAAAAAAAATATTGAAGTATTGTGTAAAAATTTCAGAAACTTTTGACGTTCTAGTATTTAATTTAAATTCATGCACTACAGCCAAAGTTTCTGTTTTTGCACCTCATATAGCAAACAAGCAATCTAATCATCCTAAAGCCAAATCGTGGCACATTATTTTTATAGTACAAGGGGATAATTATTTTTGATAAACTTCCATGAAAAATTCTACATTGTTTTCATCAGCTTGAACAAAAGTGTTCGAGGTCGACCCTCACTTCTCTAATGCATAACCTTCCAATCACTTCTCTTTTTGAAAAAAAGTTTTTAGGCATAAGAGGCAACTGATTTTTTTTTTGTATTTTGAATTCTTTATTTTTTTTGCTTTTTTCACCCAGAACTAAATAAAACAAAAACAAAAGGGAAAACAAAATCTACTTAGTGAAGAAAGCCAGCAAGCACACACAGGAATATCAACCCCACGCTATTGCTCCTCGGCAACGGCGTCAGAAAAGGGCTTGATAACCCCAAGTGCAAGGAATCATTGTAGCAATTTCCAAAGGTGGAGGTGATAAGTATGGAGTGTCGAACCCACAAGGAGCTAAAGGTAAGATCAATATTCTCTCAAGTCCTATCTGCCACTGATACGACTCTAGGTACATCGAACGTTTGCTTCCATCTCGAAACGAGAAATAAAACTACATTGTGGGTATGAAGAGGATAGCTTTGCATGATAGCGAAGAACTAAAATATAAAAATAGGTGTTGTTATCATAAAGTTAGAATATATTACAAATAGCGAGTGTGGAATAATGATGGATCGGTGTGTGGAATTGTCCTAGGCAATTGTTAACAAGATCAGTAATCATTATTGCAATTTTATATGAGGGAGAGACATAAGCTAACATACTTTCTCTACTTGGATCATATGCACTTATGATTGGAACTCAAGCAAGCATCCGCAACTACTAAAGATCATTAAGGTAAAACCCAACAATAGCATTAAAGTATCAAGTCCTCTTTACTCCCATACGCAAACAGCCGCCTTACTCAGGTTTAAGCTTCTGTCACTCTAGCAAACCACTAAAAGCGAATCATGAACATATCACAAACCCTACAGCGGGAATCCCTCATGCTTGTGCGACATGGAGAGCACCATAGGAGAACACCAAAATAAAACATACAACTCAAACCAATCTAGACCATCAATCAACCCAAAAGACAAAAGAAATCTACTCAAAACATCATAGGATGGAAACACATCATTGGATCATAATATGTGGCATAAAGCACCATATTCAAGTATGGGATTACAACGGGGTGCGGGAGAGTGGACCGCCGAAAAGAGATGAGTAAGGTGATGAAGATGGTGATGTTAATGGAGACGATCACCACGGCGATGGTTTCCCCTGTGGCACTCTGGCGCCACCGAGAGAGATGGGGAGAGAATCTCCCCCTTGTGCTTCCTCCTCCATGGCTTACCCCCTAGATGGGGAGAGATTCTCCCTCTGGTCCTTGGCCTCCATGGTGATGATGGCCCCCTCCGGCTTCCTCCTCCATGGCCTCCAGTGATGATGGCCCCCTCCGACAGGGTACCGGAGATGGCCTAGATTTACTTTTCGTGGGTACAGAGGCTTGTGGTGGTGGAACTTCTCGTCTAGGGTTCTTTTTGGCGGTTTGGCATTTATAATAATTTTTGGTGTCGGTCTCACGTCAAGGGGTTCCCGAGGGGCCACAAGCTCGTGGCCTCCTCAATCACTTCCTAGCATAGCTCTGGTGCTTCGGGAGTCTCTTTTTGTCCATAAAAATCACCGTAACTTTTCAGCCCATTCCGAGAACTTTTATTTCTGCACAAAAAACGACACCACGGTAGTTCTGCTGAAAACAATGTCAGTTCGGGTTAGTTCTAATCAAATCATACCAAAACCATATAAAATTGTTGTAAACATGGCATGAATACTTTATAAATTATTGATATGTTGGAGACGTATCAGTGGCGCGATAGGCGAGGCGAACATTAGGGCAACTCCTTGGAGGTGGAGGACGGGGTGGTTAAACCGGCGGGATGACGAGATCGATGACGAATCCTCATCCGGTGTGGTGGATGAGGGACGTCGAGTTGTTGTGGTGGACGATGTCGTTGGGGAAGAGGCTTCGGCTGGGTGGTGGACGGAGGAGGGTGTGGGGTTGTGCGGGTTTTCACGGCCTCGGTGTACGAATGGGGGGGATGGGAGGGGGAACCATGGCTTACGAAAGTAGCCCCATCAATTTGAACTAGGTGGTTCTTTCGGTTCAAGGGTATCATGGGAATTTTGTGTGTCGGGATTGCGCAGGAGGTGGGAGTTTTCGTGCGCGTTGTAGTTTTGGGATAGCAAGACGCGGGTTGAGATGGAGGGAATTTTAGGAGCACACCGAGACAAAGAGATATCTTAAAATTTCGGGATAACAAGGCGCGGGTTGAAATTTCAGGACAAGCCGAACATGTACCGTACCAAATCAATTCGCACTTCCCTCGACAAAAAAAACCAAAAAGAAATCAATTCGCACCACACAAGAGAGTCTAGTCCTGTTTTACTGTATGAGTTACCACAAATTCCATTCAAAACTTGGAATCCATGTTAAGTTCAATTAAAATATTTCGCTACGTGTATAATGCATGTAACCTGCTACTCAAATGAAGATTTTAGTGCATTCCAAACGTATATACTACCGCTTCAATATGAACTAAATTTGAATTCATTTGTCTATTTGAATAAGATCTACAATCATGATTGTTGTCAAGTTAAACCATTTGAATTTGGTTCTCTGTTTTAATAAGATATAGGTGGCCAATTGTATTGACTTGGTTGAGCACTTTCATACACCATTGTCTATTTAGGCTTATAGTTAGTTAAATGAAATTAAGGAACAGTTTCAATAGATCACCCCCTCCACCCATCTTGTAAATGGACATATAAATGGAAGGGTCATGGCTACTCTTCAATGCAAATGTACAAATGGATGGTGGGCAATGAGAAATCCCACATTGTTTTTCAATGCATCAGGAAATGTGGTGCTAGATTAAGCACAAGACTTCCTTTTGTCTCATTCTGCATGATAGAATCAACACAAGAAACTCTCAAAAGGAAATCAATGCACATTAATTGGTATACATTGTGTCTTTTGCCACGAAAACTCGAAAGAGACAACCTTACATCTTTTCTGGGATTGTAAATTAGTTTAAATTTTTCGGGACTCTATTCTCCCCAATAATCAGAAAGGTATTTTTGTTGATGGCTTTCAAAGAGATCCCTCGGAAAATTGCTTTGGATGTCATCACTCTGGGGTGTTGGAATATTTGGAGTAAAAGAAATTACAAGATATTCAGAATGGAAGTGCCTACACTTAGTACCCGGAAATGTCTTGTAAAGCAGGATCTTCTCTGCCTTCGACATAGAGTCAAAAGCAAGAATTTTGATTGCTTCAGAGATGGGTTGATACTCATGTTGGACGAGGTTGTCTAGTACAGATGGAGCCTTATTATCATGATATTTCAAAAAACTGGCATACGATAATTGTCTCCTTTCATTCTCTGTACTTGCTTTTTAATTCTTTTTGTACATAGTCATATTATGTTTCCAGGTTTCAAAAAAAGGAGGCAAGAGAAAAATATGCTTGGACAGTGATGTTGTATTGCTTATCAATATTCATTATTGAATTTGTTTTTTATACCACCCAAATGAAAAAAATTGATTTTGAATTTAATTTTTTTACATGTTTGTAGAACATCCTCTTTCACATATCATGTAGAAATGCAAAACCCTAGTAACTTTATTCTTTCACATATCATGTAGAAAAAGTACTCCGATGACCAAAATGATTATGCTCCGCTCTTAGGCTTGCGATGCAAATTAACTCTTTTGAGTTATATTGACTATGTTTACATAGCTAAAGAGGAGTTTGTTTGCTTTCATTAACTTTTCCTTTTCTCCTTTAAATATATCATGATATTAATGAATTTTGAGAGATAAATGTACTATAAAATATAGAAACGGAAGCAGATGCTCACATACATGCATGCACACTCACCCCATGTGAATGAGAGAATAATGTTGAAAAGTCTGAAATAAATACATAACATACGAGGACCCGTGTCAAGTTTATTACTTGAACTCAATGGGCAATTTCAACCACAAGAAACTTAGCCAGCTCAGCTATACATAGTTTTTTCAGACGGAGGTATGCTCAGCCTGCTACCAGAAGAGTGTTAGAGCATGCCTAGTAGAGCCCTCAAACCCTTAAATCTAAAATTGGGTTTAAGGGTTGAGAATTGGCTATTTTTGACACTTTTAAGGGTTGAAAAACAGGGGCGAAGACTAGAACCCTCAAACCCAACCCTTATAACAGAATAGTCCGTTATAAGGGTTGGGTTTGAGGGTTCTAGTCTTTGCCCCAACCCCAACCCTTAAAACTGTCATTTGACATATCAGAATTTTCACTAGAAAAACACAATCAACCTTCAAACAAACACGGAAATGAAGATCATTGATGCATGGTTTAATAGTTTACATCACAAAATCATCATCTTCCCCCTCTCATCGACACCATCACCAAAAACTTGCACCTCGGCGCCATCTCCTAGACTACATACGGGCTCCATCAAGCATCTCCATAGGCGCCGGCAAAGTCGTCCACATCGCCATCGCCACAACTACTCATTGGAGTGTCACCTCGAAAAGTAGAGGACGCACCACGGAACATCCTCTTCCTCTCCGCGATGTCCTCCTTGTAGTCCTTCCACCATTGCAATTGGTCTTGATCCATGTCCTTCTTGGACATAATCATGTGCTCCTTCTCTTCCACCATGAGTTCTTTCCATACCTTTGCCTCTTTGAGCTTGATCATCCTCTCCTCCAAGTCGGCCTTGCACTTTGCTTCTTCACGCTTCGCTTCAACTTGTGCAAGCTTGACCTCTTTCTTCTTCTCGGTGATAAAAAGCTTCGTCTCCAATGTCTTCGTTGTCAATTCCTCTCTTGCCTTCATCATGTGCTCCATCTTCTCCCTTAGGCTTGACGCCTCTCCTTCCATCTTCACCCTTAGCTTATCCTTCTTGGTTCCAGTGGGCTTGTGCTCGTTCCTTCCCTCATCTTCACTATCATCCATCATAAGTATTGTCGACTTCTTGGGTGCGGTCTCTTGATCCCTCAACTTCCACTTGTTAAAGGTTTGAAGAATTTCCCAAGCATGCTTAAATGGGAATGGCTTGCCCTTGGAAGCGACCATCTCCTTGTACCTCATGCCGGCAATTGTCTCCTATCAACCACACATAATCACATAAGAACCCACCAATAGCATAGTACATACACATAATCAAAATAGTGAAGAGATATGTTCTCACATAGTCACTCTCCACGGTTCCACTAGGTGGTGCATCCCTCACTTGGTCCATGGCCGCACTCCAACGAGCACAAGCGGGCTTCATCAACTCCCATCGGCCTTGAAGCGACCGGTAAGTGCGAGAGATGAACCCACTATTCTTCGGCTTGATCCTATAATAGGTGTCCTCGATCCTTTGCCAATACCGTTTACCGGTTTGATCGGTGTCGGTGCTTGCATCCATCCCCACAGCTGCCCAAGCACGAACCAAGAGGATATCTTCCACCTCGGTGTAGTTTGTCGACCGCGCGTGTGGGCGGGAAGCGGCGGTGAATGCCTCCTCCCCTATCTCGGCCACCTCCTCCTCGTCATCCCCTTCATCCTCCTCATCTTCCTCATTGATCAATTGAAAGTATAGTGGGGTTTTTACGCCCAAACTACGGATGTCGTGTTCTCCACAGGGACTAGGCAAAGACAGTCGTGCTCAGCTAAAGCTAGATCAGACGAAAAGGTTTTTTGTGGTAATGCAATACAAAAGAAAATGAAACAAGTTTTCCCACTCAAAGTAGGACAAGATCATCTACCTCTTAACAACACAAGCAAATAACAAGACAGGACGAAGAATAACTTGCAAGTCAATGTTTTTAGGACTTTCATTACTACACACAGTGGATAGAACGACTAACAAGTGAGAAAACAAATACACTAGCAAACATTTAAGATTAGGGACAGAAGCATATTTGAGATACAAGGAAAGAGCACATCACGAGCACTACATATATAGACTAGAAACTGAGACAACATAAAAAACACATGTACTGGAGCTATCAACCATCCTTAAAGTTCAACACATAATTACCAAGAGGTGATCTGAAGTTTTACAAACCAATAACTGACGAACAGGGCACAAATATTGCACTAGTTCAAAATATAGTTGATCAAGTCACAACACTAACAGTTCACAAAATTACACACACACACACACGAATGGTCACACACACTGGACTCACTAAATCACACACACACACTCACACACAGAGAGCAGCGGGTGAAGGGAAAGAGGTTCAACAGGGGTGCAAGGAGAGAAGGTGCAGCAGAGGGATTCAGAGAAGAGCAGCAGCAAGACATTGAGAAGAGGAGCAGCAGGGGTGAAGCAGGAGGAAGGAGCAGTTCAGAGCGAGGGAAGAAGATGAGCAGCAGCAGGTACAGGAGAAGAAGGAGCAGTGGCAGATCGACGCAAGAAGAAGAAGCAGCAAGCAGCGGAAGAAGGGAGAAGGAGTAGCAAGGGAGATGAGGTGCTGGTCGCGCGGGGGACCAGACACCCGTCTGGCGGGTCGCTCGAGTGGCAGCGCTGGTGTGTGGCGCTGGAGATGGTGGTGGTGGACGGTGCAGCGGCGGGTGATGGAGATGGCGAGGATGGGTGGCTGGGTGGCGCTGGTTGGCGCACCGCCGCACCGGCCTGGCCGCAGCAGCGGCTGGTGGTGGAGAAGGTGGGGTGAGGGGAATGGAGATGCCAGGCCTGATTTGGGGATGAAGGCATCTAGGGATTTTGACCCCACGGTTGATCAGCCCATATTGCGATTTGGCCCTCCTCCTTTCCTTCTTTCTTCCCAAGTCGATCCCCTCCATCTTTAGTTTTGGCCCCCAGTTTCTTCTTTCCTTCATGCTCAGGTCCCTTTCTTCACCTCTTTCCCACCCTTCTCTCTTCTCAGTGGCCAATTCGTCCGAATCTTGAAGATTATAGTGCCTTTGCGCACTTTTCTGCAAAATAATCAAATGACGAGTAAATGATCTTTTATATGATTTTCATTCAAATATATCATAGTTCACAGCAAGAATGGATCATTGGATCACAATAAATGGTGTGTTTGTGTGCCAAAATTATATATATGAAATGTGCTTATCAAGTTCCCCCACACTTAAATCTTTGCTTGTCCTCAAGCAAAGGCATGTGACAAAAGCAAGAACATGAACAGTGAACTGACTAGAGAATGTCAAGTGAAGTAGATCTCTAAATAGTGCATGCTTTGGACTTGGCTAGTGAAAATTAATGGTTAAGAGTGCTACATATCAATAGGACACTAGTAAACTCGACCATTTTAAACTTTTGCAATGATAAACGAAGATTAGCAAGTTCAAATGCTGACTGTGCCAAAAGGTTCCTAAAGAGAGCATGATCCTGAGAACAAAAGGAGCTTGAATTAAATCACTTATTTGCAGAAATATAACATTGTGGTTGAACCACTTATTAAATTTGAAGGAAGTAATGATAATATTTTATCAGTCTCACCAAAGGAACATACCACCAATCCCGAGAACATGGTATACACCTGGCTCGACCAATTATTAGTTTTTTTAGTTCGTTTGTCTCCCCAAAGGAACATACCACCGATCCCGAGAACATGGTATACACCTGGTTCGACAATTACATTTTTTTATTATTAATTACTGCCCAAGCTAACCCGATTTCACATGCCACCGATCCCGGGAACATAACATGCTACTGTAGGTAGTCAGACTAATTTATTCATTATTACTTATCTTAAATGAACAATGCTTAAGCACAAAAATAGGAATCATCACTTCTCCATGTCTGGTTCACATGCTACCGATCCAGGGAACATAGCATGCTAATCCATAGTGGTTAGGTGATTGCTCTCAATGGGAACACATTAGGCACAAACTCAGCATCTGACACTTCATGATCTAGGTGTATCGAGGTAAAAGCAGAAAATGATTAAGTTTTCTAGTGTACTAGGGATTTGAGCACTCAAAACTAATAGCTTTCACTAATTTCAGCAAAGCAAACATTGTATAGATCACTAGTTTACAAGGCATTCAACACTCAGTTCACATATTCACATCAATCGCCCTATGTCGAAGGTAAAATTCAGTGGGACGGCATTTAAGAAATGACTCAAGCAACCCAAATAACAGTTGATTACAGCATGTATAATGTATGATGGTATTCAGATTGGGGTCATGAAACAGCTCACCAGGTTTATATGATGTAGGTCTCGCTCGATCACTCTCACATCCTCGTGCATTGAGACTCCTCTCCTTTTGCTTCCCTATCCTCATGCCTGCTCTAGCTTCTCTCTTCATGTGTGCTCCTTTCTTCTCCTCATCCCCATGCCATGGGTCCACCAGGGTCCCAGGGAATGTCATCTCGAACTTGGTCAGCATGTAGTGGATCGTGCACAAGCAACAACCTGAAAGAGCACTCAACCAAAGAGACAATGCAAGTGGTAGGGATAATACCCTCCAAGTCATCAATCAAATATCCAATTACATAAGCATAGCTATAAAGCACATGTTTAGGATGGTAGAAATCAGCAAGGTCAACACTAACATGAGGATGATATTTATCATTAAGCTCAAGACTAGCATGGGAATGATATGTTTCATTAAGCATAGGACTAGCACAAGGAAAGTAACTATGATCATCACAAATGAGAGTAATGCCACTAACAGGGTATATATCATCATATCCAAGCAAATGAGTTTTCAAATCAATCTTAAGTGATGGTATCATGTAATGCAAGGTAGTAGCAAAGAAATCACAAGGCATCATGTCATCAAGAGGATTGGGTAAACCTGGCACATCACGCTCTGGTATGACAATAGGCAAATGAATCTCATGTTCTTCATCTTCATCTACAGCAGCTTCTTGTACTTCTTCAGGAGTAGTAGATGATCAGTCTTCAACTTGATCACTTGGGAATTGCAGCTCTTGGTCATCTTGTTCCTTGTCTTCTAGTTCATCTTCTTCAATCTGAGGTATCTCATGCTCAAGGCACTTGCTATCTTGCTCAGCTGGATGTGACGGTATTGGAACCTCACATGTATCAAGGGGAATCCCAGAATTACTCAGCTCAAGCTGTGAAGAAATAGTACTGCCAGCGTTGACGTTCTTCTCAATCTTCTTTACTTCTTCCACTAGCTCATTCCCACTCTTGATCTTCTTCATTTATCTAGTATAACCTTCCTAATAGGATCATCCTCGGCACTCCAAGTGAACTCGAGACTCAAAAGTGCGAGCTTGTCTATGTCATCGAACTCATCTTGAGTAGGCACTTGTGTTGAAGGTGTTGGTTGACCAAATGGAGGACCATTTAACTCCATTGGCAACATCTCCTGGTGCTGAGGTATATGAATAGGAGTTGAATAAGACTGTTGTGGAGCATAGTTGTGTCTCTCCTCTTCATACCTAAATCCCTGCATATGATTACTAGAAGCAAACGGTAAGATCTCAGGGTTGTTGCTCCTATATGACATATTCGGGTTTTTAGGCCACCCATGTGAGTAATTGTTTTGGAATGAGCTATGCTCTTGAGCGAAGCTCATGCCAAAACAATCTGGAGTGTGAGAGTAACCACGCTGACATTCAGCGGGCGAATGGCCCTGAAATCCACAAATATGGCATGTAGGAGCAACTTAAGGATTGCCTCCGGAATAAGGATAATAAGAACTAGGCCTATCCTCAAAAACTACTTCTCGCTGCCGAGCTAAATCATCTAATTGATGGAAAATCTTACTTATCAGTTCTTGAATACTTTCCGTGTTGTTTGTAGTGTTGCTTGCATAAGCATGATGATCAGAATAGTAAGCCATATCCGAGAAGATGGTTCTAACCTACAAAAAGGAAAAGAAGACAAAAAGATACTAACTAGAACATGGGTTAGTGGTTGGTTGGTGCACCGCCGCGCCAGCCTGGCCGCGGCGGCGGCCGGTGGTGGAGAAGGTGGGGTGAGGGGAATGGAGATGCCAGGCCTGATTTGGGGATGAAGGCATCTAGGGATTTTGACCCCACGGATGATCAGCCCATATTGCAATTTGGCCCTCCTCCTTTCCTTCTATCTTCCCAAGTCCCCCTCCATCTTTAGTTTTGGCCCCCGGTTTCTTCTTTCCTTCATGCTCAGGTCCCTTTCTTCACCTCTTTCCCGCCCTTCTCTCTTCTCAATGGCCAATTTGTCCGAATCTTGAAGATTATAGTGCCTTTGCGCACTTTTCTGCAAAATAATCAAATGACGAGTAAATGATCTTTTATATGATTTTCATTCAAATATATCATAGTTCACAGCAAGAATGGATCGTCGGATCACAATAAATGGTGTGTTTGTGTGCCAAAATTGTATATATGAAATGTGCTTATCACTCATCTTCCTCCAAGTCATCACCAACCCTAAAGGGGTCTAGAGGCGGAGCTCCGAGGTCCACCTCCGCGTCTTGGAGGAGGTCCATGAACGAGGATGGGGTTGCCATTTCCTCGAACACCTCGTGCGCGGCGGGAAGAGGAGGTTCGGCGACGGCGGCGGGCGGGGCCGCGGGCTTCTTCCGCACCGCGGGCTTCTTCCGCGGCTTGTTCACGGTCGGGGACGAGCCGGCGACCTTGGAGGCCGCCCCTCGCGGGCCACGAGAGGCTGCCTTCGGCCGGCTCTTCTTGGGGGCGGGCGCGGCGGAGGCCTTCATGGCTGGCGCAGGGCGAGGCGGGGGGAGGGCGCGGCGCGAGGAGCCGGAGGCGGAAACTTCCCTCCCGCGCGAGGGTGGAAGAGGAGTGCGGGTTGGGAGGAGTTTTTCCTCTCAACCCTCACTTCTACAGGTTTGCAAACGGTTTGAGGGTTGGACCTCTAAATTTTTTTACGGGTTTGAGGGTTTAGAGGTTCTAGTCTACGGCTTTTGTTCGACGAAAACTGTAAAAAAGCAGTTATTTTTAGGGGTTTGAGGGTTTAAGGGCTCTGCTAGACTTGCTCTTAGGATATCTCCAAAGCAGACCTTCAAACGTCCACTATATGTCTGGACCGCAGTGTCCTGACCACTTTTGCCATCCAATGGAGACCCTTATATGATGCCCGTTTAGTAGTCCGAACGTACGGATTACGGTGCTTGCAGGAGTCCGAACATGCACTTTTCTCTTTTCACATACATGCCCCCCCGCCCCCTTTTCTCTCTCTCCCTAACCAGATACCACACCATAATATCTCATCACATGCATAGTCTCCATCTACCCTCTCTCCTCCCAGCCGGATTAATTTGTGAGTAGTGTTGGATGACTCTCTCTTGCATCATGTCCGCAGACCATGTCCGGAATAAAAATGAACATTTGCGGTCCATTTGCGGTTCAGCGTTGAAGATGGCCTTATATGTACGTTTTCTAATTTTTTTTATGAAACATTCTCTTGCAGAACCCAAATTTAAAATCTGAGCTCTTCTCCGTGTAATCCTTCACTGTCCACTTTCTCTCACTTTTAATATATTGCATGATGTGGACATAGATTTAGCCGTTTATGCGGTATTGGTGTATTATGTCTTAGGGGAAGAAAGAGAAAACATTACACTCTTGCCCGGCCAGACAAACATTCACATGACCATCAGCGCTCCTGCCACCTTGGAATGTTGCCGCGACAGCACATATTCAAGTGTATAGCTAATGCTGATTCGTCATTGCCAATTTGACATCTTGTGCGGGTCCACACATTCAGAGGACACGCGGACATTTCTGGAGCAAATACGGACGAAGTTTTGTGTGAAGTCTTGAGGGAGGGGGTTGGCAGATTTGACGTGGTTATTTTGGTGTCATTTGCAAATTTGAAATAAGATTATTATTGAATAAACGTAGATAGTCAGACCTGCATTGTATTCTCAAAACAGGACAAATGTAACTAATTCTTTTACTTATATTTTAATGAATGCAAATAAAAAATATAGACACATAGCTACTCTGTGAACCTATACGACAATAGTATATGACATTGTGTTGTGTTACGATTTCTACATTTCAGATACAAATTGAAATATGAACTACTTTTTAATGAAATTTCCGTAGAACGATTGTTCTACAGTTTCGGTTAAAAAAAATAGTGACCTGTACTAACAAACAACCAGAAATCAACTTACCAGTTTTTACTTTGTAGCAGTACACACACACTCGAAATTGTTTTGCAATACATTTGGCGGAAAGGAAATTTCTTCTGACGGCACCTAGATTAAGAAACGATACGCACACAAGTCCTGCATTTAGACGTACGCATATACAATAATGTGGAAAAGATGTACACACCTAGGTTATTATAATAAGTATATGCACCGCATTGATATTGTTGAAATTCTGGTATCCGGCCATAAGACGCGGTACATTATTCCATTTTATTATTGTTATATAGTGTGTTCTGGTAGCCATATCGAATAGTACATCTGTGGCATTAGGTGGAGTCCCTGCCGTCCAGAACTGCTCTCAATTCTTCTTGACGCCTCACGAGAGTCAAGACCACGCTGGCGCACACGGAGTTTGAGGTTCTAGTTAAGCAAGGATCGGCCAGGCATGTCTGAAGAGGACTATAAGAGAAGCTTGCGTTGCATTCTTATTTCTTAAACACCAACTAACAGCAACACATAAGAGACAAAAAGGGATCGTCATGACAGGCTTCATTACAGCCTTGCACGAGGAGCATGCATGCCTGTTTGATATAGCCGGACGGCCGGCGAACATCACACGTATCCTTGCGTGGTTCCACACGCTGCCGTGTGCCCCTGACCTGGGCACCGGACAAGCCATCGATCTCCACGGGTTTCAACGCTGCCCCGCTGGCTAGCTCGACCACCCCATTTACTTTAAGCTTCGAGATATCTTTCTTTTTTTTCCATGATGCTAGTACATTTTTCTCGCAAAAAAAAAATGATGCTAGTACATTTTGTGTGCCGGACGCCGATCCGGCGTGGTTCGTTTGAACAATGCGCTGGTGCCGCAAAAATATGGCGTTCCCGTCCGCGACCGCGTTGCCCCGCGCCGACGCGCCGGAGCGGGGTCAATGGGAATTGGCGGGCGGATCGGCATCAGCGGCCTCGGCTTCCGGGGCTGGCCTCCGGCATGCGCCTTGTTAGGCCAACTCCAACGCACGACCCCAAAGCGTCCGGCACCGTCTGTTTGGAATAAATGGACAAATCAGACGGCGCGGCGCGCGACGGCCTGAATTCATCCGATCCGTTTTGTGTCCGGGCTGCTCATTTCGAGCGTAAACATGCGCGCGGTTTGGGTCGCGGCGGACGGCAAACAGACGCCTCGCTCGGCCGCATGGCAGGCGGCCACCTACCTCCCACGACCCGACATAAATGCATACGGGTGATCGACCCCATCTATCATCCGCCCAGGCGAACGGTCGCCGTCCTTCTTAAATGGGGAAGCCGTGGACCGGTCGTCGTCCACACTCCCCAGTCCAGTCCTTCCTGCCTCCTCGAAACCAGAGACGTCCCAAACCCTAGCCTTTCCCCGTCCTCGATCTTGCCGGTCGGCCACCTCCTAGCCATGGGCTTTTGGAACCACGGCCACAAGGGGAAGCACGACCCCGAGGCTAGCTTGTCCTCGGGCCACCGCCGCGGCTCCATGAAGGAGGAGCCCGCATCCCCACCGCGTCAGGCCCCCGCGCCTGCCCCATTCACCATCGGCCCTACGGCCCACGACGAGCGCGACCGGCAGTACATCAGCGCGGATGTATGCCGGCGTTATTAGGAGACGAGGACGGCGCTCCCGTGGAGCGACGTGCACCTCCCCAATAACTGGCACCTCTCAGCCGACCGGGTCCCGATCTCTCCGATCCCGATGAGCGGCTGTGCGCGCCGAGAGGAGATCGAGCGCCGCCGCCGCCGCCTCCTGTCGGACGACCTGTACTACGACTCCAGGTACGCCCCCGACTCCGTGCTCTGGGACATGTGGCTCTAGGACGAGCACGACGTGCGACACGAGTCTTTCTTCGCCGGCACCTCGTCGGGGCCGCAGCGGCCACGTCGAGAGCGTGCAACACGTCCTTCCCAGGTGCGCGGGCGTACACGGGTGCGCGGCCTCACGCCCACGCTGTCGCCTTCACCATCTCCGTCTCCACCACCACCACCTCGCATGACAGAGGAGGAGGAGGCCCAGCTCATGCAACGTGTCACGAAGGACTCCATGAACACGCACGATGAGCGCCAATGGGAAGGCCTCGAGTAGATGATGGCCCTCTCTGCGGCTGGCGACATCGCGATCCCCAAGCTGGAGATGGTGAAGGAAGAGGAGGTGATGGAGGAGGAGCCGGTGGCTGCGTTTCACCCGGCCCTAGTGGGCCAGCTATGGAGCTGGTCGTGCACGGCTACAAAGATGGACGATGCCGTGGGGGGCGTGAACTGGTGCCCCACGCCGCCGCGGTCACCGGAGCGGGAGGCGTCACCACGGGAGGAGGTAGTGGAGGCACCTCCAGCCTTCCAGCCCGACCCCGTGTACCACACACCGCCATCCCATCTCTGGACGGCCCCGGACTACGTTGACCTTGTCAGCGACGACGACGACAACGGCAATGGCCACGGCATCGATGGGCACGGCATGAGCGCGCGGGCGGTGTTTTTTTTTCGTTTTTATGTTAATTATGGCAATGTGAACCGTGGAACTGGGTCATTTTGTGGTCGTGATGGTTAATTTATGTTTTATGTTTTTATATTTGTGTTTATTTACTTCTTTCGACATTTCTTTTTAGTTTTTCTGTTTTTTTAATCACGTCCACCCCGGACATGATTTGGGGTGCAGCCGCGCGTTGGGCGCATACACAACCCAACGAACATAAGCGGACACGGGCGAACCCATTGCCGCCCCAAAGGGACGAAATCCGGCCAAACCGAACGTCCGTTTGGGGTCGCGCGCTGGAGTTGGACTTAATTCCTCGCGTTCTTTTGTTAGGGCATCTTCAAACGCCGATTTCAAATCTCCCGCAACCGTACGAACTGTGAAAACCATCCCAAGTGGTCCTATATCGGTTCACGGTGCGGTCTGGTTAAATTTTCTTCCGCAAACCGGAGACAAACTTGGGGAGGTTTGCAAGAGTCCGGATTGACCCCAAGCACGCTTTTGACCGCACTGCCCCACCAAAAACCCTTCCCTCATACCGTGCTTTTTGGTCAGTGCCAGTCCAAAGCGTCAGTGCTTACATTCATGCCCGGCTAGAGGGGATGAGACCGCTCACTAGCGCCAGTATTGAAGCGGTGTGCCGTCAGAGAGAGCGCCCCCCGCGTCGGTTCCCAGTGCACGCGACTGTCATGTGTTCAAAAGATACGACAACCACCCATTTGTCCGTCTGCCGACTTCTTTGATGGCTCGCGGTTGCAGAGGCATCTCCTCTGGCGCCACCCGTCTGTCCCTCTGTCGCCCACTGGTGCTATATAAACCGTTTCCCCAGTGCCCCGGCTATAGCCACAATCGTCCCTCCCCTCACCAACCCCTATCACGGATCCCTCCGCCGCCAAAGCTCTCTAGGACGGGCTGACGTTGGAGTAGAAGAAGGCCATGGCTGGCATTGCTGCCGACTGGCAGGCCGGCAGGCAGCCAGAGGATGCCTCTGACGACGATGTGCAAATAGAGGATGGCTCCTCCAATGAGCCAGCGCTGCCTTCCTCTTCCTCTGCGGCACCCTCCTCCTCTGCTCCATCCTCGCCGGTGCATTGCACCATGACCATCGGTGAGACCCGTGGCCATTATATGGACATGCTGCGAGAGGGCCAGTTCCGGGGGGCACAAGCTGACACCAACTACAACCACAACCTCCTCCAGGAGCATTTGTAGGCAGAGGAGTAGGTCACCATCGGCAGGGTGGTCGTGCGGGACGCGGACCTGATGGCGCAAGAGGCGCTGCTCGAGTCCTACCGTTCCGCCCGTGAGATCCGCGTCGCCCGCTGGCAGTACCGGCAGTGGGTGGAGGCCGCCGGAAAGGAGTGCGACGATGACGCGGATGAGGCGGTGTTCGGCGAGACCGGCAAGGAGGAGGAGGACAACACGGAGGCCGCGCCCTGCCGCCGTCACGAAGAAGCCGGTACGCCAGTGAGGAACAATACCGCACGGTAGGTCGCCACCGCTTTGGTCCCAGGAAGGCCACCGCTCCTCCCCCTCCCCCTCCCCCCAAACCCCTGGTTGACACCAAGCTTGATAGGCTGAGCATCTTTGGCCGATTAGTCGCTTGGCAGCGATATGGAGGCAGACAACTTCATTTCTCGGACCTCTAGAGAAGGAGGTTACGGAGTCGGAGCTGGAGACAGTGAAACTTCAGTTCTCTTGGTTCATGGCTGGACATAGGGAAGGGGCGCCCGCGACCATTTAGACCTAACCGGACGAGCTCCGCTTAGATGATGTAAATGTAATAAAATCCGTCATGTTTAGATGAAATCCGTCATGTTTATATGAAATCCTGACGTGTTTATATGAAATCCGATTTGGTTTGATCAAATTTCGTCCTATTAGTTTGAATTGTTGCGAATATGCTGCTAGCGTTGGATGACGACTTTTCGCATCCATGTCCGTGGACTGGTCCCACTGTCCACGGACAAATACGGAAGGAAGTTTGAGCGTTGATGTTAAAGATGCCCTTAGCTTGCAAGTTGCGACCACTCCCATTGTTACGGGCAGTGCACCGTGATGTGACCGTGCACGGACCCGTGGCAAAATGAGACGAATTGCTTCTGGGGAGAGACAAAGCGTCATGGCAGAAGTATATGCATGTAGCGAGGTGCAGTGGAGTAGTTACCTACCACTGTGTGTTGCTGGTCGAACAAAGCATTAGTTCGATGCTTGCAACTCAAATTGCACGACTGCTTCAACTTCAGCAAGCCATCTTCTTGACGGACAGTGCTACATTGACAAAGTCTATGGTAGCTCAAAGCCCGATTCTTGCATCAGGACATAGGACCATGAGGCCACAACTAGCTTACATAGTAGCTTCTTCAGCCTTTAACTCATCAAGGATCTATCATATTCCTAGTAACTACAATTTTCGATCCCATCATGAGGCAAAACTTCCGCCGGACGAGCTCTGCTTAAATGAGGTAAGATGCTACCGCCGCCGCCACCTCCGCCAGAACCACCACCTTGTTCTCTCCCTTCCCCCTCACGCCATGAATGCACCACGTCGGCAATGCCGAACTGTGCAGAGATTGGGGCCGAGCATGGGGAGGCAGATCGGGATCGGGATCGGAGCTTTCTCCATCCGGTGCAATGGAGGGTCAGGTTTGATGATTCTAGTACTCCTAGCCAGCGGCGGGAGGGCGGAGTATATGTGTACTCACCGTCAAGGTCGGCGGTGCTGACGGATGACGATAGAGATATCCTTGTCGGCCGGTATCTGGAGGACGGTGAGCTTTTGGTTGAAGGTTCACATCTCGTGATTGATGTTTTTGAAGTTTGGTTCCTTCATCGTCTGCAGGTTTAGTCGAGGGTGGAGGATCCAATTGAGATCGTGGATCTCGTTCCGAAGACGAATTTCGCGAACCAAGAGCAACGTGTTGGAGGTCGATTCTGGGTTCTTGTCAATAACGACGAGGAGGACAGCGAGAAGGAACCAAATCAGGGCAGTGACAAGAAGGAGCGGCCGTAGGGCCGGCTAGAGATTATGCAGCTCCAGGGCAGGTACCTTCATGGCGATGTGCGGAAACGCAGGGAGAGGCTGGCCTTTGGCCCTACGACCGACACGATCTCAAAGATGAAGATCAAGCCATGGAGCGGTCCCCTACCCAAGGTAAGTGCGTTGAGGGATTCGTTGTCCGATTTTTTCAGACCGGAGGTGTGGATGAAGGTAACCAGGAAGAAGAAAAAGAAGGCCGCGCCAGCGGTGTTTCCTCCGGCGGCCAGGGCGATCCGAAATTACAGGCCGGAATGCGAGGAGTGTTTGAATCTCCTAATGGGCCTAGGTGGCCCAGTAAGGCAGCCAATCGGTTTGGGCCAGGGCACAGCTGGGTATGAGGCCCAGCATGTCACCCGGTGCTTGATCGGGTTGAGCCGAGGCCGATCGAGACGATAGAGCCTGTCTCGGACCGGGGGCCATCCCATGCAAGTATTTGCGACTCGTCGATCGACGGTGCCGGCATTAGGGTTCGAAAGCGAGGCACGCCAGGCTTTCCCCGTCTATCTGCTGGCAGGGCGACCAGGGTCTCTGCCGGGGCGCCGATGGCTGGGCGGGGGAGCGGTCCGACGCCACCGAGGCCGGTGACGCAGCCGCCCTCCAGAGTTGGTCCGCCGCACAAACCTGCGCCTCCGTCGCAAAAACCACCGCCTCCGCATAAGCCGCCGCACCCGGCGCCGAGGCCTACCCCGTCGCCTCCGGCCAGGGCCGCGCCTCCGCTCAAAGCTGCGCCGCCCCTGGCCAAGGCCGCGCTGCCGCCCACTAGGGCTGGGCCGTCTCCATCCGGGCCGCCACTGCACCGCCCGCCTCCTATGCAGCACGTCCAGCAGCAGCAGCAGCAGGCAATGCGGGACGGCCGACCTGGGGCGTCGGATGCTGCTCCTGTGGGAGGACGAGGGGCCGACCTTGCCAGAGTGGCCGATGGCGGTTTTGCTGACAGGGATCCTCCACGTGGGCGTTGGGGCGATGATGGGTATGATGTCTACGGGGAAGGCCAACATCGTGGTTCCTCGTCGATGAGAGGCGGGCGTGGATATGCTTGGCAGAGTGATGGCACCACAGAAAAACCTTTCTACGGTCCCCGTGGAGGCTTTGTTGATGGGGTATCTGGCCCAGATTACCGGCAGAGAGGCGGCTACAGAGGTCATCGTGGTGGTCGTGACGGACGTGGTGGTCGAAACCGGTACCACCAACCTCCATCGCCTGTCGTTGTGGAGCCGACGGCATCCTCGGAGGTGGTTGTTTTTGGACAGACGCCGAATTTGTCCGGTCGGGTTATGGAGGCGGTGACGGCACTGGCTAACGATGACATACCTATGACTGAGCATGTGCCTACCGTTGCTGCCGGTGCCACCGACAAGTTTGATGCGGACAGAGTTTCGAGGCGGGCTCGAAAAAAGGAAAAGATGATGTGCTACCATTGTGGAGAGAGGGGCCACTTCATTGCCGAATGCGTGACTTAGTTATGTGATACATGTCTTAAGCCAGCGCATGACACGGGGGAGTGCCCCATTCTATGTGATCAGTTGCCGAGTATTACCATCTATGGAGTCTATTGTGCTGAGTTGATGTTCTTTGAGTCTCCTAGTGCGAGGGAGATCCTAGAGGAGACCCAGAGCATGACCACTGGGGTTGTGAAAGTTACCAAAGGTGAGGTCTCTGAGCATCAGATTGTGTAGAGGCTCAAGGAGTTAGCTCCAGGTGACTTCCAGTGGGAGCTTGTCAGTATCGAGGCCAATATGTTTAAGGTGGACTTTCCTTCTGTTGAAGATTGGCAGAGAGTTCTGAGTTTTGGGTTGTGCAGAGTGCCTGACACAGAGTGCATTCTGGAGTTCCATGAGTGGAAGAGGGTTGAGCCACAGGGCAAGCCTCTTACTCAGGTTTGATTACGTTTTTCTGGGGCTCCCTCGAAGCCGATGCAGGATCTCGAGTCGTTGCTAGCTTGGGAATCTTGGTTGGGAAAACTAAGAGAGTGGATATGGCTTTCACCCCGGCTCATGGAGTGGCCCGACTGCTGGTGAGTGTTCTCGATTCGAGTTTGTGCCTGATGTGGTTAAGTAGACATATAGGGGCCAGATTTTTAACCTTGACATTGAGTATGAGGAGACCGAGCTTTTCGCTGAGGCTATCAATGGGACTGATGTTGACATGCACGAGGGAGATGACAGCTTGGGCGCTAAGGAGGTACCTGTGGATGAGGCTAGACGTAAGGTGTCCAACGGGTCGACGCCCGTTCCTCAGACGTCTGGGAATGGGGCGGCACCATCTTTTGCGGTGCCAGTGAGTCCCCTGAGATTTGGGTCTTTTGAGCCAGCTTTTGCGCCCCCCCCCCCCCGACTCTGGAGTGATTAGGTGGAGTCTGATGATGTGTTGGAGCATACGCTATCTGCCCTGGATTTTGTTGCTGCTGTGAGTCCCGTGCTCGGGGGGCTCGGAGGTGATTCCTTCTGTGACGACCTTGGTCGACGGAGGGGGGGAGGAGTTTGGGCAGGTGGCCCCTCTTTCTCCTCGTCTGATAGTTGTCTTACCTCAGGCGATGGAGCCGACGATGGCGGTCGTGACTAGGGAAGGGAGTCCGAGGCAGGTGGCTTCGGCCCCTTATTCTCCTCTGGCGGCGACGGAGCCGCCGACGGCTGTTGGGCCTAGGGAAGGGGGGCCGGGGCAGGTGGCCATGGCTCCTTCTTCTTCTCTTGCGGCGACGGAGCCGTTGATGACGGCTGTGCCTAGGGGAGGGGGCCTAGGGCAGGTGGCCTCGGCTCCCTTTTCTCCTCTTGCGGCGACGGAGCCGATGATGACGGATGGGCCTAGGGGAGGGAGTCTGGGGCAGGTGGCCTCGACTCCCTTATCTTCTCTGGCGACTAGGGTGGCCGCGCCTCTAATGGTGCCCGCGACTCCCACCAGCCAGAGGGCCGGGATGGAAGGGGAGCACAGGAAGGAGGCCCACGCTCTTCCCTATTTAGGCGCACTTGCGTCCCCGGGCCACGGTTCGAGGGCGACGACATCGGGGCCGTGGTGCTCTACACCTCTGGTTACAGCCGCTTCTCAGGAGGAGGTCATTGCTTATGGAGTTATTCCAGATCCGGTATCTGAGGGGCGACGGATGAGCTGCCGTCTCCAGGATCGTCCGGAGGTTGATGACATGCAACAGCGGTGCGCCATGAGGGCGGCCAAGCTTCATGGCATTGAGGCCACTACTGGTATGTCGGTCAACACCTCTAATTCCATTCTGCATTTTTTCTAATAATGAGATTATTAATAAGGCAAATCAATTAGGAGTTTCACTAGGTAGTAATGAAAGTGAAATCTTTAACTCCATAAATGATATTCTGGATTTGGAACGGAACACGCTTTAGAAATGATTCAAAACTTAGCTGCGGTCAGGCCTATGAATGATTCCGAGGTAGATGCGTTGGGGGTCAGGGTGCTCGATAACTTTTGTGTGGATCTTGCACCTTCTCGTTCTGAGTCAGAGGAACAGGATGATACCCTTGAGGATGCAGTCGTTAGGTCCACGGAGCCCGGTTGTGAGGACCGAGTGGAGGATCAAAACAAGCCTAAACGTAAGTGGAAGCAGAAGATTTATCCTGCGTTGGCGGTGCGTAGGAGTGCTAGGATCCGTACTACTAAAAAATTTCATGACGAAATATGAAAGGAATCTTTTGGAATAGCAGAGGTCTGAAAGACTTGGCTAAAATAAGGTTTCTTGCGGACGCATCTATCGAGCATAGGTTGGATTTCATTGCGCTCTCGGAAACTGGTAGAGAGAATTTTTCTCCTCGGTTTCTTAGTACTTTATCGGGAGGCTTCGATTTTGATTGGCATTACCTGCCTCCGAGAGAAAGATCGGGATGGATCTTACTTGGAGTTAGATGCGATTCTTTGGAAGTCCGAAGTGTATTGATGGGACATTTCGCAGTTAAGTTCCGGGTTAAGTCGAAGGCCGATGGGTTTAATTGGGCTCTGGTGGCGGTTTATGGTGCCGCACAGCCCGAACTCAAACCAGAGTTCTTGGCAGATCTTGTTTGAATTTGCGGTTCCGAGCAGCTACCAATCCTGGTTGGGGGTGATTTCAACATTATTAGAAGAAGAGAGGAAAAGAGTAATGATAACTTTGACGGCTGATGGTCGTTCATGTTTAATACCATCATCGAAAGCTTGGATCTGCGAGAGATAGAGCTTTCGGGTAGAAAGTATACCTGGGCCAATACTTTGCCAAATCCGATGTTTGATAAGTTAGATCGAGTCCTTGCGAGTGTCGAATGGGAACATAAATTTCCTTTGGTTACGGTCCAAGCGCTTTCGCGCGGTATTTCTGACCACACGCCTCTTCTGGTGGACACTGGTGAGGCCACTCACATGGGCAACAAAAACTCCTTTTCGTTCGAAATGGCATGGTTTGAACGGGAAGGCTTCTTGGATCTGATAGCCAGGGAATGGGCTAAGGATGCAGGAGGTAGGACTGCGGTTGAGCACTGGCAGAATAAGATAAGGCACCTGAGGAGTTTCTTGCGTGGGTGGGCTAAGCATCTTAGTGGGATTTATAAGGTTGAAAAGGAAAGGCTGCTTACACTTATTCAGTCCCTAGATCTAAGAGCCGAGTCCACAATTCTTCCAGCCACGGAGCTTCATGCAAAACTTGAGGCGGAGATGAGATTGAAAGAGCTTCTCCGAGAGGAGGAATTGAAGTGGGCGATGCGGGCTAAGGTTCGCAAAGTGGTCCAGGGGGACGCGAACAATTCAATTCGTTCACATGATCGCTAATGGCAAGCATAGAAAGAAGAGAATTTTTCAGCTTGAACAAGCCGAAGGGACAAGTGTAGGACATGATAACCTAAAACTTTACATAACCGAATACTACAAGCAGTTGTTTGGGCCTCCGGAGGATAACTGTGTCTAGGATTGAGGATATTCCTCAACTTACTGCTGATGAGAAAGATATTTTGACCGCCCCGTTTTCGGAGAAGGAGGTGTTTGAAGCTATCTCAATGAAAAATAATAAGGCCCCAGGGCCGGTTGGATTTCCGGCGGAGTTTTATAAAAAGTGCTGGCATGTTATTAAGGGGGATTTGTTACCGATGTTCCATGATTTATTCTCTGGACAGCTTCAGTTGTTTCATCTCAATTTTGGAACGATAACCCTCCTTCCTAAGAAAACAGAGGTTGTGAGGATTGAGCAGTTCAGGCCGATCTCTCTTCTTAATGTTAGTTTCAAAATTTTCACCAAGGTTGGGAGTAATAGGCTCACGCAGATTGCGCACTCTGTAGTGCAGCACTCCCAAACAGCTTTCATGCCGGGCAGAAACATCCTAGAAGGGGTTATGGTCCTTCATGAAACGCTCCATGAAATTCACACGAAAAAACTAGATGGAGTGGTTTTCAAGGTGGATTTCGAGAAGGCGTACGATAATGTCAAATGGCCTTTCGTTCAACAAGCCTTACGCATGAAAGGTTTCGATGAAGCCTGGTGACGCCAGGTAAAGTCTTTCACGCAAAAAGGGAGTGTTGGAATTAAAGTGAATGACGACATAGGTCATTATTTCCAGACACATATGGGCCTGAGACAAGGTGACCCGATGTCTCCTATTTTGTTCAACATTGTAGTCGATATGTTGGCAATTCTCATAGGAAGGGCTAAGGTGGCTAGTCAGGTGGGTGGCCTGGTGCCTCACCTATTGGATGGAGGTGTCTCTATCCTACAATACGCCGATGATACGATCATCTTTATGGAGCATGACTTGGCGAAAGCGAGAAATATGAAGCTGGTGTTATGCTTTTTTGGGTGCTAATTGGGGACTGTACCTTTTACGTATTTAGGTATACCAATTCACCATCGAAAGCTGACAAACAGAGAATGGAAGTGCATCGAGGATCGATTTGAGAAGAAATTGAGTTGCTGGAAGGGCAAGCTCATGTCATACGGAGGCCGATTAATTTTTATTAATTCGGTTCTCACAAGTATGCCTATGTTTCATTTGTCTTTTTTCGAGGTTCCAGTTGGAGTAAGGAAAAGGCTGGACTTCTATCGATCCCGTTTCTTCTAGCAGAGTGATGAGCTAAAAAAAATACAGGCTCGTCAAATGGGATATCATTTGTCGACCAAAAGACCAAGGGGGTCTTGGCATTGAAAATCTTGAGGTCAAGAACAGATGTCTTCTCAGTAAGTGGATGTATAAGTTATCTGTTGAGACTGAGGCCACTTGGGCGCAGATTCTCCGTAGTAAGTATCTTCATTCCAAAACTTTGTCCCAGGTGACAGCGAGGCCAACGGACTCGCCTTTTTGGAAAGGGCTCATGGGAGTTAAATCAGCCTTTTTCAATAGGACAAAGTTTATAATTGAAAATGGCGCCAACACGTGATGCTGGGAGGATACTTGGCTAGGAGAGACAGCCCTCGCGCTTCAATACCCGTCCCTTTATAGTATTGTTCAATGACGCGATGCCTACGTTGCAACAGTACTTCAGTCAGTCCCCCTTAATATTCAATTTAGAAGGACCCTAGTTGGCACTCATTGGGAATTGTGGCTCCATTTAGTGAGTAGACTAATGGAGGTTCAGATGTCTCAACAGCCTGATCAGTTGCGCTGGAAGCTTACTAGGACTAAGGAGTTTACAGTTAAATCAATGTATCTTGATGTTATCAATTCTAGCTCCATTCCTAGTTCCAAATATGTTTGGAAATTCAAGGTTCCGTTGAAAATTAAAGTTTTTATGTGGTTTGTACATAAACAAGTCATCTTAACTAAGGACAATCTGGCAAAGCATAACTGGACATGACCTACTAGGTGTAGCTTTTGTGATCGGGATGAAACTATCAAACACCTTTTTCTAGATTGCCCTTGGCCAAGGTTCTATGGCGGACGATGCACATAGCTTTTAACATTACTCCTTCGAGTTCTGTAAGCACGTTATTTGGAACGTGGCTTAACAGGATAGAGTCCGGAACAGCGAGCCACATTCGCGTAGGAGTATGTGCTTTATTGTAGTCTGGAACTGCAAAAATGATTTGGTCTTTAACAGAACATGAAATTTCCATTTTTTGCAGGTTATCTTCCGGGACACTGTGTTGATCCGTATGTGGTCGCTACTCACTCCGACGGAGGCCAGAGGGCGTTTGGTTACTGTATCTATCCGGTAATAGATGGTAGCACGAGATATTTTCAACCGGCTTGGATGACGGTCATGTAATAGGATAGGCAATTAGTTTTCCTATCTTTCTTGTGCCTGTCGGTTGTGACTTTTTTTGGCTATGTTTTATTTGGATCTTGGTGAATTTTTCTTTACTTTTTTGAGACTATAAGACCTTGCTGAACCTTTTTGCGTTTTATTATTGTGGCCGTATATATCGTTCTGATGCAGAGGCCAGGGAGCCCCCTTTTTGAAGAAAAAATGAGGCAAAACTTGCACCAAAGCTTCAGAATAGAACATTTAGCTTCAGGCAATGATACATGCCTCAGTGCTCATGTAATGGCGCAATACGTTGTTGCTAGATCAATAAAATATTCTCCGTTCAGAAAAAAAATCATCATTTGGGAATAGGTCGTGCATGCATGCATGGCGAGGGTTGAGAGACCCATCGTGATCATGCATGCATGGAGATGGAGCCCTGGCTGCGGGCAAATTTGACAAATTTAACCTATAGACGAAATTAAATCACAGAATGAACTATCCGTGAAATTATTTCACGCGGCTGACCCGTGGCGCCTAGCTCTCAGGCGTTGCACTAGTGCAACGCCTGGGAGCTAGGCGCTGCACTAGTGCAACGCCTAGGAGCTAGGCGCTACACTGTATAGTGCGACGCCTAGCTCTCAGGCGCTGCACACGACTTAGTAATTTTCTGATCACACGTGTGCGACGCTGGCGGTGTAGCGTCTATCTGCGAGGCGTTGCACAGTGTAGTGTGGCGCCTTCGTGTCGGGCGTCACACAAAAAGGTCAGCCGCGTGAAATAGTTTCACGGATAGTTCATTCTGTGATTTGATTCCGTCTATAGGTCAAGTTTGTCAAATTTGCCCTGGCTGCGCTTGTTGGTCTCCCCTGACGTGACCCTTTGTCCTTTGCTCGCCCCTCTCGCGATCGTGCGCATGCCGTTTTGTTTGCATGGACGGAAGATTCCGACCCAGGCTCGTGATGTACAATTGTGACGGATTTATTTCTACTATGTGTGAAGGTGACACACTACGTGCACAATGGAAAGCGTACGAGCCTTTCCACTCGCTGGTGGAGTATCAAATAAGAGCATCTATATAGCCAGACGCCTTAAATCCGTCTCTAACTCCTCGCTCGGAACCTAGCTCATTCACTACCCTCTCTTGCTCTGTCCTCTTCTCTCACCTCTCTGAATCCAATCCAATGCGGCGCAATGTCAAGCTCCCGCAGCCACTCCGGCTCCGACGTCGACGTCGACGAGGAGCACCCTTCGCATTGCCTTGGAGCGGTCCAAGATGGACACCAGGGGCAACTCCGGATCTGCAGCGTCACCGCAGATCCCGTCAGGGCCGTGCAGTCTGCTCCGCCTCCGCGCCGCCCCCTTCCCTTGCCGGCCGCTGCTCTGCGCGGGCAGCGGTGGGTGCTAGTGCCCGTGCTGCCGGTCCGCACATGCACTCCGGAATCGGAGGCGCGCTCCGACCACCGCAAGAGGTAGCGGCCAAGGAAGAACACGACAGAGCAGTCCGTGCACCGCCGCCGCGGGATGCCGGTGTAGCCCGACGAGGACGAGCGGCTCCTCGCTTGGGTCTACCTCCAGTTGCTCATGACAGCATAGACGGAAGCTCGCCGCTTACGACGGAAGAATGCGAAGGCGCTCCGACTTGCCATTGAGCAGTCGGAGCGCGAGGCGGCTCGGTTGGCTAGCTAAAGCGGCTGCAGGACACGGCCGTCCGGCGGCGGAAGGGGCTCGTTGTCCTATCCAACGACTGACGAATACGACGACGACCACATCTCCTCCTCCGACGACTTCGATGATCCACCACCTACAGCCGACGCCTACGACTACGCCGGCGACCGGAAGGGAAAAAGCCCGGCGAGGAAGTGCTGAATCTCCGCCGCCTGCATAGTTAATTTCCAGTTATGTACGTCTCTAGTTAGAACCTGTCCTTCGTATGTGGTTTATGTGAACTTTGAGTAGCTTTTGCAGATCCGGCTGTGATATTTTGGTGATTGAAATGTACATATCTAGCCCGTTTCATAGTCCGTGCGATGATCTACGTAATTTATCTTTATGTTGCATGGGTAGTATGGATATAGGCTATCTGTTATGAGGAGTGCGGATGTGTAGGACACAAATTGAGGAGCCCCAGTCAGTGCTCGCGGATGTGCCCGGGCACGTCTGTGAGCGTTTGAGGGACCGGATTTGCCAACTCCGGCTAATTACCCTCTAACCCTATTTAATTCAACCAAATGAACCACAATATTAGAACAATATTATGATTAAATTTCTTTAGTGATGAAGCACTCAGATCTATTAACGAAACCATCAATACAAACACCTTGGAAAACAAAATTGTACATCAAAATCCACGGAGGTCGATCATCTTCATCCTACTGAACATGCTGACACTGCGCCATCACATGCCGCTTCATAGCCGAAACCAGCCCGCCGTTGTTGATTGAGGGAGAGAAGTTATCGGAGCCTCGGTCCAGCCAGACCAATGTCCTAGACAAGAAACCGTCACCACTGCAAGAACCGCATATCCAAACCTCCATTATTCAAGGCTCACCCGAGCACTGAGGCCGCACCAAAGATGAGGCCAAAAGATGAAATTGCAATGGGAAGTCATCTTCACCACGCCAACATACCCATCAAACCATAACCTCACTGGTAATGACATTGGCTGGGAAAATACATCATTGAGTCATCGACACCGCGGTAGAAGACACCATCGAGATGGGAGACTCGAGGGGACCTTATTTGTCGGATTGGTGCAGCTGCCAGCACCAACGACACATTGTGGGAGAAGACTTTATCGAGCACAGTTGTCATTATCGCCAGAAGGGCCTAAGCGACAGTCTTCGGAAACCTACCTAAAAGGCCCAAATTGTGGAAAGAGACAACTCTATCCGGTTGACCAGGGCCTCTCCACAATCCCACACTAACGGATCCAACGAAGCAGGAGGGGGACGGTGACCTACCGGCGGAGGAAAGGTGCACCTAGAGATTTGCTTCTCCTAAGAACTGGAGAGGAACGGTTGGGTATATGCTCTATATTCTACCATTTTAGAATTTTGGTTCATTTTACCGAACCAAATTAGATTAGAGGGCATCCCTGTGTATTACATATAAGTACAAGAGAATGCAGGTACTTAAAAAATTACTTCATCCGTTCTGGTTTAGGGCCTTTTGATCTATAGGATTTATAAAACACAGGAATGAAAAAACAAGAATGTTGTGACATGTCACCTTCAATACTACAAGATTAGTATGGGTGTTTGATTGTGCGCCAAAAACTTACCATTCTACAAGTGAGGCTGG
Source organism: Triticum aestivum (assembly GCF_018294505.1). Taxonomy (NCBI): domain Eukaryota; kingdom Viridiplantae; phylum Streptophyta; class Magnoliopsida; order Poales; family Poaceae; genus Triticum; species Triticum aestivum. The sequence goes on from NC_057798.1 coordinate 558,591,523, forward strand.
AATTGATGGAAGTCTTCCTATGAAAACTAGCACAAATGAATCATATGGAAAAGTTTCTATCAATTTTAATCCCGTGAATTAAACAATCCACGTAGAAAAAAATCCTAAGGATTAAAATCCTACACAATTCCTTTAGAAATCCTATGTATCAAAGAGGCTTTTATTGGTCTCCTCGTATTGTGGGTCAAAATTTGACTGGCAAAATATAAATTGTATGCCCCAAAATTATACTGTTACATTCATATTTGAAAGAATTTTGCAATGGTACTATCTTTTCGTCATATAACTTATAGAAGGACTAATAAAACCAGGCGGGGAAACTATGAAGTAGTCGTCATGTGCCTCCTCCTACAAACACAAGCCAGAAGGAAGCACATAGGCACATCATGGGAACATTTGCCCTAGGAGCGCACCTTTCGAGCAAGGGGGTTCTTTGTGCTTCTCGTTAGTGTTTGAACTTGTTTCCTTTCTTTCTATTTTTTTTCCTCACGAGTCAAATCTACTTTGGACTGAATCTTTAGATTTACTTGATCGCGTAGAGTGTAACTTATTAACGCATTGTGATTCGATGATTTGTTTTTCCTTTGACCATGTTCCCAAAATCTACATTCAAAAGTTAAATTTTTCATGTTACTCCTAGGATTCCGGAACTAGAGAATTTGTACCCATTCTACAGGACCAAATTTTCAGAAATGATTGTTTTGACAGGATTTTGATGTCTTCATACCCAATCCTCATGCCAAAGTAACATGATTTTCCTTTTCTTCTTTAATGACTAACTTTCTCCATTTATTATATTTGATTTTGTTTTCCATCTGGAGATTACAAAGGGAGCCAGCTTACATAATTCTAATCGCTTATGGGGCATACTTGATTAGATTACGACAGTTTTTTGCTTATAATACCAGTTAAGGGCCATTCTAGCCATGATCCCACAAAAGTATATCTTCCATGGATATCCTGTTGATTTGATAATTCCGCAGCACAGAGTAGTGGTCATGTCACATGTGCACTGCCTCTAATTTTCTTTGGGTCCTGTGGATCATGGGGTATGCATAAGCTGTTCAGTTTACCTTTTTCTCATGATTACTGTTCAATACTAAGGACGTTGGGCTAGTCCATACTTTTATGTCGACGGTTGCACATATGTGTAGACCAGCACAAGAGCTAAAATATCACCGAATAATCATATCCACTGTCCTTGCATTATGTCGTTGCTGCCAATTCACTTCAAGTTGAATTGTCGAATCTGAAATCATAAATGCACCCATTTGTTTCCTGATGATAATCAACCTATCACTTTTCCCGCCACTGTACCCCCGAAACATCTCCAGAAAAGTTACATTCTGAATAGTAAACCTCAATTTTAGACTACCGAACACTAATTATCAAATCAGATATATCATCCACCGGGGGTAATTGGAAGTTGCACCAGATAGTAGGTGCCCCAGGTGAAATGTATCTGTTTTTCAATGTCAAATATTTTTCATAAAATTAATACATGAAAGGGAGATCTTGAGTTGTCATGGAAGAAAGATAAGTTTTGCGCACTATGCTAAAGAAAGGTTTAGTAGCTACAAACATATGATGTAGAGCGAATAATTTATTTTCTCCGAGGATGCATAATTTTTTTGTTCTTTTTTCACATTTTTTTACGAGCTCACATAACCCACAAACTTATTCTCCTCTCAAATAAAAAAAAACCACAAACTTGTACACAAAAATTAATACTTGCTAGTTTTGTGATTTGTGATTTCGATGTTCATCCGGGCAGTACTAGAGTCAGTTCGGTGCTCCTCCTTTTTTTTCTTTTCAAAACGAGGTTTTCTAGGAAGCGAGGAGGAGTTGCCTTGGAGAAGCAGCCAAAGCAGTGGCGGCCGATAGTTCATTCCACGGGCGCAAATGATGAAGCCATGCATTGTTAATCTCATGGTTGGTACAGTGAACTGTAGAAAAATAGTACCTCTAGCAAATGGGACACGAAGCTTCGTTATCATTTTGCTTGGAACTGGCAACTTGCATTTTTAAAGTGGAGGCCATGGACTTCTATCATCAACTGATAGTGACAGTACATATATATGGCTTTAGAACTACTGAATCTTCCGCGTTATATAAAAGACACTTCTTTTATTTCTCCTTCAGAGTGAGACTTGTCGTGAAAGTGATAACAAAGTTACACTTGTCTAAATTCTATCATATCTCTCCACGATCTGGACAAAGAGTTTGGTAGGAAAATTTGCGATGCGATGATACTGCCGGTAGCACCTTTCTAGGGCAATCTCGCTCGACGATCGCATCGCGTCTCTGCCCCGCAACCCACGAGATTAATCCAATTGATTTGGTGAATGGTGATGTTGCTGTTGATGTCATATAGCTCAGTCAAAACGTAGGTCAAGAAGTCATTTCTTATTTAAGAATTGTGCAATTCATCAACCATAAACACGCTGTCTGACTGCTCGAACATTCTGTCTTATACTCTACCCGATTCCAAATATAAAAGGTTCTGGCCTTTTGGACAGTTATTTTTCTGTCCGATATGTTTGTTCATGACTAACACTGCGATGACTAACATTAGGTGCCAAGCGAAGTGGGTTGTGTGCATCTTCTTACAACTGGATAGAGATTTTCAAGAAAAAAATATAATCTTTTGGTCACTCAACTTATAGCCCATTGCTAGGCTTGGTCCATCAACTATAAACCCAAGAGGTTGCACCTACAACTTTTCAAATCAACTTTTTTTTTGCGTGAGTTTCAAATCGAACAATTGGGCTATCTTCGGAACTAAAATCGTCTCCCTTGATGAAGCGGCGTGATTTTTTTTACCTTGACTGGCACTTGTCGATGGTGAGTTTCCTAGCAATTTTTTTGCCTTCCTTTATGTGTCTCTTACAAAGGTTGGGTGTTGGGTCCTCCTGATAACTCATTTATAACCTAAGTGCACGCATAAACACAGCTAGGCCTCCTTTTGTTTGTAGAATAGGAATATCATAAGATGAGGAAAACCATAGGAAGTGAGATGACATGTACTTCAATCCTATAAGAAAAGAGATGTAATTTCATTAGGATAGGAATATTTTCTTTGGGCCTAGGTTAATATTTTTTTCCTTTGAAATATGAAGGATCCTATCCTATATAGGAATAGGAATCCATTTACAAAAGACACCAAAGAAAATTTTCCTACAAATTTATATCCTTTAGAATTCCTACAAAATTTCATGTAAACCAAAGGAGGCCCAACTCTTTCAGTAGCAGCAACAACATCTTCGTCCTTCGCTCTCATTTCTTTTCCGTTGTCAATGTCCACTTCCACACCCTTTCGCAATGCCAACCGCTACCATGCCAAGAGCACCGGTATGATGTTTGATTAACGCTTGCTGCCGCTGTAACCTAGCAAGTTGCTCGCGCTCATGCATGGTGCTAAGCATCCGCTACCGTCATTCCAATGATGCGTGTTGGCACCCTATCTGCCACGTCTCACCGCTCAGCATGTTAGTTTGGTGGTGCCATTCACCGAGGTCAACCGTGACATAGTTTGCAATGTATACCAAAAGCAACATGTTATGTTCCATGCGCTTCTGAATGCCCGATTGAACTAGCGAGTGCTCTTTGCAACGCGTAGTCACGTCTGTTAAGGCATATCTCTCGATGTAGTTTTGGTGATTGATGACAACACGTTTGCGGACTAATCATGTGCTTTGAGCATTTCAGAGATCTATCATTTGGCACGAGACGATTTCTTTCCCTCGGTGTTTTAATCAAGACGGTGTAGCTCTTTCGTTTCTGTTTTGGTGACATGTTTCGTAGGAGTCACCGTACTATCAAGAGAGGATCCGTTGTTGGTAAGGCTAGGGTGGAATCAACACGTACACATCCGTTTTGCACCCCCTGAGCCTTCCCGCTTCGATGGAGGCTTTCTTCCCCTTCTATGGGATTTGGCTTGGTCCCAGCGGTAGTACCGTGGTGCCCAACGGTAGTACCGCTCAGCAGCCACATGCGGCAGTACCGCTCTACAGCGGTAGTACCGCCTGTGGATCCTCAACCGTAGTACCGCTGCGGTACCGGGGTCCTGCCGCGTCGACTCGAGGGGGTCGCCCCTCGTGTCGGACTGTGTGGCACTAAGCAGCGGCAGTAGGAGCGGTAGTACCGCACCGGGTCCATCCCTTGCCCATGTGCCTGCCTTCCCTGGCTGCACGGCAGTACCGCGAGGGGGAGCGGTAGTACTGTTGGGGCTAGCGGTAGTACTGCTGCCCCCTGCGGTAGTACCGCTCTCTGCGGGGCTGTTCTGGGGGTAACGGTTGGATTGTTCCCCCCACTATAAAAGGGAGTCTTCTTCTCCAAAGTTGACTCACCTCTTCCCCCAAAAGCTCCATTGTTGCTCTAAGCTTCATTTTCGCCCGATCTCTCTCCCTAGCCAATCAAACTTGTTGATTTGCTCGGGATTGCTTGAGAAGGCTCCGATCTACACTTCCACCAAGAGAAATTTGATTCCCCCACTACTGGAATCAGCTACTTTGTCATCAGCCAGCTCTTTGCCGTCTGCTCGCAGACGGCAAAGAAGCTCTTTGCCATCAGCTACCCAAAAGCAGATGGCAAAGAAACGCCGGATGGCAAAATAGGCCTTTGCCATCAGCCATCTCTTTGCCGTCAGCCGGCTGACGGCAAAGATTCATTGCCGTGAGCTGGCTGACGGCAAAGAGAGAGGTGGCCCCCACCGCCAGCCCGTTTAGAAAAAACTTAACGCCCCACCTCTTTGCCGACGGCAAAGGGCAGCGTAACTAACGGCCCCCACCCCCGCCCGTTACTCTTTCTACTCTCCCTCTTCCCTCCCCGACGCCCACCAGATCCCCACCCACCGCTGCCCCCACCGCCCCCCGGCGCCGCCCCCGCCCCGCCGCCCGGCGCCGCCCCCACACCCGGCGCCGCCCCCGCACCCGCCCCCACACCCGCCCCCGCACCCGCCCCGCCCCCGACCCCCCCCCCGCCCGGCGCCGCCCCGTCGCCCGCACCACCCTGCTCCCCCTCCGCCCACCGCCCGCACCGCCGTCGCCGAGCCTCGCCGCCGTCGAGCACCGCCCCACCCCGTCGCCCCACCCTGCCACCGGACCACCCCACCGCCCCGTTGCCCGCACCACCCTGCTCCCCCTCCGCCCACCGCCCGCACCTCCGCCAGCGTCGCCCCGCCGCCGCCGAGGCACCCTGCCGCCCGCCGCCCTGCCGCAGGCCGCACCTCGCCGCACCTCCCTGTCCCGAAGGTGAGAGCCCCTCTTCTCCTTTTTTGTTTTTTCTATTTTTTAGTTTAGATTACTTTTAGTTTTGTTTTAGATTTATTTTAGTTTTATATTTAGTTTAGTTTAGATTACTTTTAGTTTTAGGTTTAGTTTAGTTTTAGGTTTACGTTTAGTCATGAAAAAAGAAGAAGAAGAAGAATAAGAAGAAGAAGAAGAAGAGGAAGAAGAAGAGGAGGAGGAGGAGGAAGAAGAAGAAGAAGAAGGAGGAGGAGGAAGAAGGAAGAAAAGGAAGAAAGGGAAGAAAATGAAGAAGAAAAGGAAAAAAGAGGGAAAAAACCCGACCCGACACGGCACCCCGACCCCGACCCGGCACCCCGACCCGACACCCCGACCCCGAGACCCCGACCCCGACCCCGACACCCCGACCTCGAGCCTGACCCGACACCCCGACCCCGACACCGACACGGCACCCCGACCTCGACCCGGCACCCCGACCCTAGACCCCGACCCCGAGACCCCGACCCCGACACGACTCCTCCACCCCGAGCCTGACCCGACACCCCGACCCCGACACCGACACGGCACCCCGACCCGACACCCCGACTCCAACCCCGACCCGACACCCCGACCCCGACCCCGACCCGACACCTAGACCCCGACCCCGATACGACACCCCGACCCCGACACAGCACCCCAACACCCCGAGACCCCGACACGACTCCCCGACACCCCGACCACGGCACGACACCCCGACCCCCTGACCCCGACACCCCAACCCCGACCCCGACCCGACACCCCGACCCCGACCCCGACCCGACACCCCGACCCGACACCTAGACCCCGACCCCGATCCGACACCCCGACCCCGACACAGCCGTGTAGTTTTAAATGTGCAGTTGTTTCATCGCTGCGAGGTTTGGTGTTCGACGGCCTCGCCGTGCGTTTGACGAGCTATGCCCCTTCGTTCGTGGGTGAGCACAAATGACAAGTCCTCCTCCCCCATTAATTATTTGATCTATTCCGATGAAACTTGATAGCTAGCTATATATGTGTCTTGAATCATCAGTATGCGTAACCAATATGTGTCTCCCGTTCGAAAGCGTCATAGTTATAAATATGCATGCATTTGCATATTTATAACCTTGATTCTTTCGAATTGTCCAACGCTATCCATGGACAGCCCGAGTATGTGTAGATTGGGTTCATTTTCCCATATGCTTTGCTCCGGATCCGACGCATATATTTCGTCAGTGCCTCCCCTGTTATTCTCCGGGTACACATCCTCTCTGTTTATTGCAGAGACGTGTATCAGGAGAACAGCGGGGAGGTGCTGCCGAAATTTTGCGTTGGATCCGGAGCATAGCATGGGAAAATGAACCCAATCTACACATACACGGGTGGGATTAGGACCTATCATTACCTATTAGAGTGTAGGTTGCATGGACGTAATAAAATTGACAAAGTAGATCAACTAATAAAATTGACGTCAAGGTGGCCTTGCACATGTTGATGCCAATGAACCCTATGAGCCCGTCATTGATTATAGTGATGATGATGATTATGCATTTATTGATGATACTGATCGAGATTATTAGTAGTGTCAGGTATTACATTTTTTTATGTTGTACTTGATGATGATACACTTAAGTGATACACATATTATTATTCATGTCGGTCTTTTTTTATGTTGTACTAATTTCGTTTACTGTTTGTCATGGCAGGTGTTGAAAGATGGTGGGCGCTGGTCGGGAGCATGGTCTGAGGTCTTCCATTCCAGACGCACCTCTCCGCTGAGTGTTGCTGGACAGTATGGCCACACCGCCGGGCCCTTCTTCGTCGACCGCGGTGCCCAGCAGGGGACGAGGTAGGAAGAGAGGAGGTGGGGCACGTGGTCGTGGGAGAGGAGGTAGGGTGACTGCTACGGCGCCTTCCTCGCCGCCACCCCCAGCTGTTTCACCCGAGCACGTGACTGCTAGGGTGGACTCGTCCGAGGAGGAGGCTACACGGACTCCGGTCCACGAGCCTCCGGTCCACGGGTCTTGGGCCCACGAGCCTCGGGTCGACTGGCCTTCGGCCCACGAGAGTTCGGCCCACGTGACCCCGGAGGAGCACACGTCCGGATGGGGTACCTGGCCGGATCAGCCCGAGGAGCCGAGTGGCCATGCTGATGATGGCGGGGAGCCGACTGATCTTGAGGAGGAGGGGGGCACCGTCTACCAGCGTGGTGCTACACGGCTCCCGTCCGTGCCGGTGACCCGCGAGCAGAGGTGGTTGATTTTCCCTGATGGGAGAGGTACGTAAGTGCATTTAATATTTTTGTACCTTGTGCATTCATGTTTTTTCAAATAACTAATGCGTTGGCCTTGTCATGCTGCAGGGGTTGGGACCACCATCATAGTGTCCGCCGGCCCAACTCCGTCCTTGGAGTTCTTTGCCGGCAAAACTTCCCGGGGTTTGTCACGTTGCCTGGTGAGGGTCGGCTTCCAGAGCTTGGATTGAGCTGGGAGCACTACGTGGCTGCCCCGGCCCCGCCGGATGAGATTATCGACGGTGTCGTGTGCGACACGAGGGCAGACATGGTGATCAGAAAGTTCTGGGTAATTTCTCCTTTACACATTTAAAAATCTTCAACTAGCTAGTTATTAATTGTACTAATCAATATTGTCTCATTTGATTGCAGACATTCTACAGGTGTGAGGAGGGATACGAGGAGGACGCGGCACATGTTATCGAGAACGTCTGCAAGCGCCTACTCCAGAACTTACGGCACGAGGCTCGGGTGCAGGCTGTTCGAGACTACTACGCCTTGCGTGGTATCAAGAAGACCAAGCCGGCGTGCCGCGATAAGTTCCTGAGTAAGTAGCAGTACATGAAGGTAATTCTTAAGGCCTTCTCTACTTAAGTTCCTTCATTTAGTAATTCTTAGCCGTAGCGCTCAAGTTTCTATTTGCTAACTTAGGCGCCTCCGAGATGGTGTGCGGATCGGATGGATTGTTGGGAGGTGTTGGTCGATGAGTGGTGCTCAAAACAATGGCTAGCCCTCCACAACGAGGCCAAGGACAAACGTGCCCAAATGGAAGGTGTGCCACACCATCAAGGCAGCTCCAACTTATATTAGTTCGGGCGCAACTGGTATGTGGTTTGCTTCATGATTCATGCAATTCATTCATCATGCTAGCTTGAGCCCTTTAATTACTAATTTTCATTGTTTCTCTCTTTCAGGCACGCTACAATAAGGCGGATAAGGTGCCAAAGGTGTACGACCTGTATGCCATGGCCCACACTGCCTCTTTCAAGAAAGTCAAGGCTTTCTCTCAGTCTGACCTCGATGATGCAAACAACTTCACCAACATCTCCTCCCACAACAAGCTCGTGAGATATAGAGATGAGGGGAAGGCGAGGAAAGGGGAGGACTTTAACCCGAGCCAGGGTCCCATTGATCCAGAGCTGTTGATGATATCTGGTGGCGGGAGGTCCCATGGCTCCATAGCCATTGGAGATGGACTTATCCGTTGTCCTAGCACTCTCCCGGAGATCAAGGCGCACCAGTCGAGCTCTGCTCCTGAGATAAGGCCTCGTGAATGGCTAGTGCAACTCGCCGTCAAGGTTAGTGATACGTACTCAGTTATCTTTCTCCATTACATTGTGTGCGCTTCCATCAATGATTACAAATGGTCATGTGAGTGGTGTTGCAGGATGCTATACAGAGTGAGAGAGATAGAACAGAGAAACTTCTGGCGGAGGCGGCGGAGAGGCAGCGGGAGTTGGAGGAGAGGACGACAAAGATGATGGAGGAGGAGAGGGCACGGAATGACATGCAGGCAAGGGCCATGTACGAGCTCCTTGTGGTAAGTTTCTTCTGCACATTAGCCAAAATATTCATGTAGTGTTTGTCTCATTACTAACTAGTATGACTGAGTTGTCAAAACCAAATGTGCAGTCTGTGTGCGAGAAGACAGGTCAGACCGCTCCGCCGATGCCAGTGATTGCTCCTAGGACCACGGTGAGTTTTATTTGAATGGACATTACTTGCTAGTCTTAACATTTGAGTGTCATCATGCTGACAAGACATTGGAAATGATCTTTGGTGCAGCGTAACTCCAGACAAGCATCGCACGATCCTTCTCCAGCTACCGACACGAGCCACCCCGCTCCTACACCTCCTGGATCTTGGTAAGTTTATCTAGTGTTTTGCTTAACACATGCATAAAGAGCTAGACTTAGCTTTATTTCCTCCAATGCTTACCATAATGACCTAGACTTAGCTTCTTCTCCTCCAAAATGACTTAATAAGCTTACTGACCTCCAAAACCATCCATTTTACCTAAGTTAGCTCTAAAACGATCTGTAGTTAGCTTACTTATGTCAAAAATTGCATAATTAGCTTAGTTAGCCCATAGACGATCCATTTTACCTAAGTTAGCTCTAAAATGACCCATTTTACCTAGGTTAGCTTATAAATGATCCAGTTCATCCAAGTTAGCTCAAAAATGACCCATTTTACCTAGATTAGCTCCTAAATGATCCATTTTACCTACGTTAGCTTTAAAATGACCCATTTCACCTAGGTTAACTCCAAAATGACCCATCTTACCTAGGTTATCTCATAAACGATCCATTTCAACTAATTTAGCTCATAAACGATCCATTTCACCAAGTTAGCTAAAAAACAATCCATTTCACCTAAATTAGCTCTTAAATGATCCATTTCACCTAAGTTAGCTCAAAAAGATCCATTTCAACTAAATTAGCTCATAAATGATCCATTTCACCTAAGTTAGCTCAAAAACGATCCATTTCAACTAAGTTAGCTCATAAATGATCTATTTCACCTAAGTTAGCTAAAAAATGATCCATTTCACCTTAGTTACCTCAAAAACGATCCATTTGACCTTAGTTAGCTCATAAACGACCCATTTCAACTAAGTTAGCTCATAAATGATCCATTTTACCTTAGCTAGCTCATAAACGACCCATTTCAACTTAGTTAGCTCATATATGATCCATTTCACGTAAGTTATCTCATAAATGATATACTCTTCTTGTCCTAGTCTTCTTCTTGTTCTACTCTTCTTGTTCTAGTCTTCTTCTTGTTCTACTCTTCTTCTTGTTCTACTCTTCTTGTTCTAAATTTCTTATTTTTCATTTTGCAGATTTCATTCACTTGACGAAAGCTTGCATAGATGGAGTGCTCCTTATCCCTTTCTCTGTTTCTTTTGTATCGTTGAACTATGCATGTATCGTTGGACGAAACTGTTGTAATATATATGGTTGGATGCCTCTATGTTGAACTTGTTATGTATGATGGAACTATGCATGTAATATATATGGTTGGACGATGAAGTTATGTGTTGGATATCTTATATGTTTGCTCTGTAATGGCCTTTTGAAATATATCTATATATGTCATATATATTTGTGATGAAAATTGTTGGATTTAATAAAAAACAGATAAAAGAGCCAATATGCAGGCTCTTTGCCGTCTGCCACCGACGGCAACGGGGTCTTTGCCGTCAGCCGCGGACGGAAAAGAAGACACGTGGCATCCAGCTGTGCTTCCTGGGAGCTGACCCATTTGGTCAGTTTGCCTACAGTGGCAGACGGCAAAGACTTTGCCATCAGTGGCAGACGGCAAAGAACCTGCCATGTAGTGACGTGTAGATGACATTATACGGCGGACGGCAAAGACACTAGAAATTTTGCCGTCAGCGGCGGACGACAAAGGCCTGCCGTTAGCCACTTAACGGACTGACAGCGCAATTATTGCCGTCCGCTCTCTTTGCCGTCCGCCGCAGACAGCAAAGGGCCTTTGCCGTCAGCCGCCAGGAAGCAGACGGCAAAGTAGCTGTTTACCGTAGCCTACTTTGCCGGAGCCTCTTGCCGTTCGCGGCTGACGGCAAAGGCCTTTGCCGTCCGCCGTTCATGCCTTTGCCGTCCTCCATGGCAGACGGCAAAGTAGCTGATTCCTGTAGTGGGCCCCCACTAATCCCTAGCGGATCTTGTTACTCTTGGGTGTTTGAGCACCCTAGACGGTTGAGGTCACCGTGGAGCCACAGTCCATTGTGGTGAAGCTTCGTGGTGTCGCTGGGAGTCTCCAATTAAGTTATGGAGATAGCCCCAACCTTGTTTGTAAAGGTTCAATCACCGCCTTCAAGGGCACCAATAGTGGAATCACGGCATCTCGCATTGTGTGAGAGCGTGAAGAGAATACGGTGGCCCTAGTGGCTTCTTGGGGAGCATTGTGCCTCCACACCGCTCTAACGGAGACGTACTTCACCTCAAAAGGAAGGAACTTCGGTAACACATCCTCGTCTTCACCGGCTCCACTCTTGGTTATCTCGTGCCTTTACTTGTGCAAGCTTATTTGTGTTGTACCCCTTTCTTGCTTGTGTACTTGTTGTTGTTGCATCATATAGGTTGCTCACTTAGTTGCATTTCTAGACAACCTACTTTGATGCAAAGTTTAATTTGGTAAAGAAAAGCTAAAAATTGTTAGTTGCCTATTCACCCCCCCTCTAGTCAATTATATTGATCCTTTCAATTGGTATCAGAGCCTCGTCTCTTTATTAAGGACTTTGCTGTCCGAAGAGTATGGTTGACACCGTAGACGGTAGGGAGGAGCACTCCGGTGTGAATCTGATCTCGTCGACGAGTGATGGGGGAACCACGGTGTCTCGTGAGGAATTCAATGTGGCTTTGGACACATTGAAAACCTCCATGACAACCTAGGTTGAATGCATGTTTAATAAATTCTCAGAAGGTCTTAAACTATCTACCTTGCCATTGAAAGTGGGTGATCCCACTAACAAGGTGACAGATGCTAACTCCGACAAGGGGGAAGCTACTAGTGAAAAGGACCCTTCTACTAGTGGTAGAAATGGCACTGGAATCTTTGCCCATGTGGCACCTCCAATTTATGGAGGATCAATTCCTTCTACTCATTTAAATCATGCCGGCCCTCCTCCTAAGATTGTGAAAAATGAGGACTTTGATTCTTGGGTATATCGCTTCAAGCGTCATTTAAATCATGTGAATACCAACCTTTGGAGAATCATTGAAGAAGGTTTCCATCCACATGACCAAAGCAATTTCACCCCTAGAGAAGCCGTGGATAATCAATTCAATGAGAATGCACTCTTCATCATTCAAGATGCTGTTCTACCCGAAGATCTCCCTCATCTTCGACCCTTCGCCATGGCCAAAGATGCATGGCATTGCGTTGTTTCCCTCTATAAGGAAGTGCAAGCATTCAACGCTCCAACTGTGAAGTGGTGCAAGATGAAGACGATGAGTTTGCAATGAAAGAAGATGAAGAACCTCGTGAGCTCTTTTGGAGAGTAACCAAACTTGTGGTCTCACTCCAAGATCATGGGAGCAAGGACACGGATGACAATTGGATCAAGCGCAAGTTTCTCAAAGCAATGATGCCTTACCCCAAGGCCTTGTCCTTCCTCATCCGTCAAAGACCGGACTTTCACTCCTTGACCTCAAACGAAGTGTTGGATGAGTTTGTGGCAATGAGGATCTTGGACAAGACCGCCGACAACGTAGGTGTTGCGCTCTCACAGGGCAAAGAAGCCCAACCTTGCCTTGAAGGCCAAGGTTATTGTGGAAGAAGAGGAAGAAGAGGAAGATGAGGAGAGCAACCCCGAAGATACAAAATATGACTATCATGAGCACATGGCTCTTGCTTCAAGGCAATTTTGGAGCAAGAAGAACACAAGGCCCTACTTCAACAAGAACAACTCAAGTGGGTTCAAGGGCAAGCAATGTGTGAGAACATGTTACAATTGTGGCAATGTGAGCCATTTTGTTGTGGATTGCCCTTACGAGAAGCAGGAAGACAATGGTGGCAAGCTCATCCCAAAAGACAAAGCCAAGTCCTTCCCCAACAAGAACAACTTCACCAAAAAGACTCCTACTCGAGGGTTGGTGGTTCAAGAAGAATACCATGAGGATGACAATGATGATGAAGATAGTGAAGCCATGGCCATGGCCTCCGTTGCCATTGCCACAACTCCACGGGTGTCCCTCTTCGACTCACCCAATGAGAACATCACCGCCAAGTGTCTCATGGCTAAAGCCACCAACAAGGTAACCCCCAACATCAAAACGACCATCATTACTAATCCCTCCTTGATGGATGGCATTGATGAAAGTGAGGGGTCTAATGAGGAAGTGAATGAACTTGAGTCTTTTATGAGTAAGCTCAAGGGCAAATCCAAGAAGCACTTTGTTGCTCTCTTGGAACAACTTGGTGAAGCTAATGACATGATCGAGGCTCATGAAGAAACCATCTCTAAGATGGAAGGTCATAGTCGTGACTATGCTGATGAGATATCGGATCTCTCTAATGCTCTTGAGGAAGAGTGTGGGCATTGTTTGGCTCTTGAGGAGTCACACAACAATGACCATGCTAAGTTAAAGAAAGACCTTGATCATGCTCTTGTTGTGTCTCGTGTGCTAACTTCCGAGAAGGCTAAACTTGGCGTTGACCATGCTAGACTCAAGGAGGAGTTTGATTTACTCGACAAGGCCCACAAGGTTTTGAAGGGTGCTCATGCTAGCCTGAAGGAGTCTCATGATCAACTCCAAGTTAAGCTAACCAAAGAAAAGGCCACCTTTCCTCATATGGTATTAATTGATAATGCAAATGCCACTAACCCGTGTTGTGAGCATGTGCATATTGTGGAGGAGAATGCCAAGTTGAAGGAGCAACTCGAGAAAGGCCTTGTGACATGCATACAAGGTGAGAAGAACATCAACGACCTTTTGAGCAATCAAAAGGAAGTTGTGGCCAAGGAGGGAGTTGGGTTCGCACCCAAGTCCAAGAACAAGAAGAAGAATGACAAGACCAAACGACCTCCTCCTCTCAAGCAAACTTTTGTGAAGGAGGGAGAGGGTGCTCCTAAGGAGAAGAAGAACAATGTGAAGGGTGGTGATGTCAAAAAGGGCAAAGCCACCTCTTCTAACAAAGCCGGCGAATTTAACCCTTCTTATGTGTTGTGTCATGCTAGTGATGGGCATGTTTATGCTAAATTTGTTGGTTCTCCTTATGAGTACATTGAATGGTCTATTTGGGTTCCTAAGACCCTTGTTACTAACATCAAAGGACCCATACTAAATGGGTACCTAAAACCAAGCATTGATCTCTTGTAGGTGTTTGCTTCCGGTGGGGGATCATGGTTGCTCGATAGTGGAGCAACAAATCATATGACCAGAAGCAAGGACTTGGTGGTGGACGTGCACAAGATCCCATCTATGACCACCAACGTCGAGTGGGGTGATGCCTTGTCTTCTAAGGTATTGGGTCTTGGCAAGGTTGTCATTTCTCATGATCTAACGATCGAGAAAGTCATGCTTGTTGATTCCCTTGCGTATAATCTACTTTCCGTTCGTCAACTTGCACTCATGGGCTTTTCCACTTTCTTTGATATTGATACCGTGGCCCTCTTGTGGAGCAAGACTCTTAAAGTAGACTTTGTTGGGCATGTCGAGAATGGTCTCTATGTGATTAACTTTTTGAGTGACCCACTAAGACCGCGACATGCCTAATGGCTAAAGTTGATGTGGGATGGCTTTGGCATCGCTGTTTAGCCCACGTCAATATGAGATCTTTGCAAAGTCTTCTCAAGGGGGACCATGTCCGTGGACTAACAAGTGTTAGTTTTGCCAAAGATCATGCTTGCAGTGCTTGTATCAAAGGAAAGCTTCATGAAAAGGATCACCCTCCCACAACTATCATCTACTCAAAGAGACCCTTGGAGCTCCTTCAGATGGATCTTTTTGGGCCTCCATCCTTTGATAGTCTTGGAGGTGGAAAGTATTGCTTGGTGATTGTGTATGATTATTGAAGGTACACTTGGGTATTTTTCTTCAAGAGGAGGAGTGAGACTCAACAAACCGTCATCGACTTTGCAAATGAAGCTCAACGTCAACATGATGCAAAGATCTTGACAATAAGAAGTGACAATGGCACCGAGTTCAAGAACTACACCTTGGATGAGTTTCTTAGTGATGAGGGGATCAAGCATCAATATGCTGCACCTTATACCCCTCAACAAAATGGTGTCGCGGAGAGGAAGAACCAGATGTTGATGGATGCGGCAAGGACCATGATGGCGGAATTCAAGTCTCCTTACAACTTTTGGGCTGAAGCCATCAACACGGAATGTCATGCATCCAATCGGCTCTATCTCCGCAAAGGCTTGAACAAGACTCCTTATGAAATACTTACCGGCAACAAGCCCAACCTCAAGTACTTCCGGGTGTTTGGGTGTAAGTGTTTCATTCTCAATAAAGGTGTTCGTTTGTCTAAATTTGAGGCTAGAGCTTATGAGGGCATATTTGTTGGTTATGCTACAAACTTTCATGCTTACCATGTCCTCAACAAGTCCACCGGACTCATTGAGGAGACGTGTAACATGGAGTTTGACGAAAATAACGGCTCCCAAGTGGAGCAAAGTGGTACTTGTGATGTAGGTGATGAAATTCCTCCCCAAGCCATAAGAAGAATGGGTGTGGGTCATATCCTACCCATTGAGGAACCCCTTGTGGCTGAAGGAGAAGGACAATGCTCCACTCAAGTGGAGCCATCACCAACCCAAGACCCACACGCTTCCGAAGAACAAAGTGAAGGCCCTCATCCTCATGAACAAGACCAAGGGAAAGATCAACCTCAAGATGGTGGTGAACCACCAATTGATGCCCAAGGTCAAGTTCTCCCCCTCGAGCAAGTTCAAGATCAAGAGCAAGCTCAAGATCAAGAACAAGCTCAAGACGGCGCTCAAGATGATCAAGTAGTTACCCCTTCTCCTTTCACTTCCAAGGAGGAATTAGAGTGTCGTGCCGCGAAGATTGCTTCCAAGCTCACTACCCAAGGTCATCTCATGGAAAATGTGGTTGGAAGCCTAATAAAGGGGGTAAGCACTCATAGACAATTAGCAAACTATTGTGAACATCACGCATTTGTATCTTGGGTTGAACCTCAAAAGGTCTATGAGGCACTCGAAAATCCGGATTGGCTCAATGCCATGCATGAAGAACTCAACAGTTTCAAGTACAACAAGGTGTGGAGATTGGTGCCAAGGCCAACGGGGAACCACAATGTCATTGGAACCAAGTGGATATTCAAGAACAAGCAAGATGCTCATGGGACCATCGTCCGCAACAAGGCAAGATTGGTGGCACAAGACTACTCCCAAGTTGAGGGTATCAACTACGGTGAAACCTTTGCCCCCGTTGCTCGCCTTGAATCCATTCGTTTGTTGATTGCTTATGCTTCCCATCACAACTTTAAGTTACAACAAATGGATGTGAAGAGTGCTTTTCTTAATGGTCCTATTAATGAGTTGGTTTATGTCAAGCAACCCCCAGGGTTCGAGGATCCCTACTTTCCCGATCATGTGTATCAACTCGATAAGGCACTCTATGGCCTTAAGCAAGCCCCACGTGCGTGGTATGACCACCTTACCGAGTTATTGCAAGATCGTGGATTTGAGGTTGGGCAAATCGAACCCACTCTTTTTACTAAGAAGGTCAAAGGGGAGTTGTTTGTGTGCCAACTATATGTTGATGATATTATCTTTGGTTCCCCTAACAAAGCTTTCAATGAGGAATTTGCCGCTCTTATGACCTCTAAGTTCAAGATGTCTTCGATGGGAGAGTTGAAGTTCTTCCTTGGTTTCAATATCAAGCAAAGAAGAGAAGGTACCTTCATCAACCAGGCTAAATACACTCAAGACATGCTAAAAAGATTCAAGCTAAGTGATGTCAAGCCGGCTTCTACTCCAATGCCCACCAGGTGCCAACTTGACATTGATCCCAATGGTAAAGCAGTGGATCAAAAGGTATATCGCTCCATGATTGGCTCCTTGCTTTACCTTTGTGCATCTAGACCGGATATCATGTTGAGTGTGGGGATGTGTGCACGGTTTCAAGCCACACCGAAGGAAAGCCACTTTGTGGCGGTCAAGCGAATCTTCCGATATTTGGCTCATACCCCAAACTTTGGCGTATGGTACCCAAGAGGAGCAAACTTCAAGCTTGAAGGGTATTCAGATTCCGATTGGGCGGGAGACAAAGTGGATAGGAAGTCCACCTCAGGAGGGTGCCAATTTCTTGGTTGCTCTTTGGTAAGTTGGTCTTCCAAGAAGCAAAATTGTCTGTCTCTCTCGTCCACCGAAGCGGAGTATGTGGCGGCCGGTAGTTGTTGTGCACAACTCTTATGGATGAGGCAAATTTTAAAGGATTACGGTGTCATTTGTGACAAAGTGCCTCTTTGGTGTGACAATGAAAGTGCCATCAAGATTTCTCTCAACCCGGTGCAACACTTCAAGACGAAGCATATTGAGATTCGGTATCACTTCATCCGGGATCACATTAGGCGAGGGGAGATCGAGCTTAAGTATGTCAACACTCATGATAACCTTGCAGATATTTTCACGAAGCCCTTGGATGAAGCAATATTTCGCGAGTTAAGGCATGAGCTAAATATCATCGATTCGAGCAATGTGACTTGAACCCTTCCACACCCCACCACACTCAACTTGTTGTCTAGTTTAGGTGCAGGCATGGACATAGGGGGAGTGTTGTTCTCTAAATGAACTCTCCCTCCTCCCCCCCCCCCATTATGCATAAATTGATCAACTCTTTCACATTAGCCATTTTTGATGGTATGTGTGCTTCAAAGACGAGTTTTGGTCATGGGCCCAAGGATAATTCTTCGCGGCGCCATACCTACGGACTCAAACATAGGTGGCCTCGGCCACCACCCTCTCTTAGAGAGGAGTGTGGTTCTCATCTTCTCTGTGTTGATTTTGCGCTTGTGTTTGCTCTCGTTTTCAGTCGTTTTCTTTTTCTGAGCTAAGCATTTTGCTAGTTTTATTGCGGCTGAGCGGTACTACCGCTGGTTGCGCGGTACTACCGCTATATGCATCAAGCGGTACTACCGCCCACACCAAGCGGTACTACCGCTCTGGGGCGGGCGTGGGGGGTTATGTTCGGGCAGGGGGAGTTGCTTTTCTCCCCATACCCATTCGCCTCACTCGCTCGTCCTCTCCGTCGCTCCAGCGACACCTCGCCATAGGAGGGCCTCGGTCGGCCGCCGTCTTCGTGTCGCCTCTCTCTAGTTCCTCCGGTGGAGTCGATCCCCACCGCGTCCTCTTGCCATGGATGCCGATATTGCCCATGTTCCCGCTCTCTTTTTGTCTAGATCTTCCATCTAGTTGTTAGGGGCAATAGGCATTGCTTTTCTCGTTTTTGGCTAAGTCGAGGCTTGAGTAGGATGGATATGGCTTCTAGGCCTGTTGGATTAAAGTTTGGTAGGTTTATTTTTGAATTTGGCATCACCGGTAGTGCCGGATCCGTCCACGGCTGTAGGGAACCTCCGTTCCCCGTCTAGAGCGGTACTACCGCTCATCTGGAGCGATACTGCCATGTTTGGGTCGCGGTACTACCGCTGGATGCCCAGTTCCATCTTTCTCCTACCACGTTTTGATCCATGTTGCTTTGTTTGGAGGCTTATGCTCTTTCTTTTGTGTTGTTTCTTTTGCTCGCGTGTTTAGTTCTAGGTGGTGAACACCTTGAGCAGCAAGCCCGCCGTGTCAACCCCGGACGTTCAACGTCAAAGTGCTACCGCACCTCTAAGACAGCGGGTGCTTCATCAAGTTCCCATCCTCCGCCTCAACTCAAGAAGAAGACTGCCAACAAGCCGAAGCCGAGGGGCAAGACTATGACTGAAATGACTGCCAAGGAGTTCTAGGAAAGGCGTCGCCGCAACTCCTATGCGGAAGACCAAGAACCCCTTTGGTCAACCGTCCGTTCTCGAATCGTATTCAGTTTGCCATCTTCTTTGATGTAATCAAGGCCAAGAAGAATCGCTTGTTGATGTGCGCTCCATCGACACAGACGCTATGGAGAAGGACCCTAAGTACTTTGGTGAAGCCCTTCAGATGTGCTCTCAGCTGAACATCCTCAGAATCATGCAGTTCAACAAGGACTTTGATGCAAATTTGGTGGCTCAATTCTATGCCGTTGTTCATCTTGGGACTGATGCAAAAAGAACTCCGACTTGGATGACAAATGGCAAGTTGCTTTCTGTCAAGTGGAAGGCCTTCATGGAGCTACTTGGGGTGGAAGATCACGGGCTTGAGACTCCAGTTGGCTTTCGTCCTCACTGCAATACCACCTCCACTCAAAAGCAAGCTCTCTGGCTCTACTGTTCTATGAAGAAGCACCTCGTGACTGAGAAGGTAACCTATGAGCTGCCTGCCTTTCTGGACATCCTTTACCGTGTTTTCCCAGAGACTCTATTCCCTCGTATGGATATGGTCCACTCCTATCTTGTGGATATGCTACTCTTCTACCAGCATGAGAAGGAAACAAACACTGGCGAGTCCCTGGACATCTCTCATGTTATGTGGTCTGAACTTCTTTCTGCTATGTCTGAGCGGAAGTGCCCAATCTATGGTCCATTTATCATGTTGCTCATTGAGAAGGTCTGGGCTCACGTCTATCCCAAGGTTATGCTGGAAACTGGAGAATTGGTTTCTCATGAGATCAAGCGTCTAAGGAAGAAGGACAATTGGGGCACCCCGGCTCCTAAATCTAGAGGTCTATCTACTGTTGCTGACATGGATACTAAGGGAGAGGCTGAGGCTGCTAATGATGAGGATTATGAGCCCTCTGGAGTGGAGCCCTCTTGGGCAAAGAAGCTTAAGCGTAAGATGAGGTAACTCTTTTGCATGGAGTCTCATGGCTAGTACATGTCACATGTCTCTGAGAAGAAGGCCCGCTGCCGTCACAAGGAGCTCATGCGTCAGTTGGGTGCAACTGTTAACAGCGGGTCTGAGGGCAAGATCACTGATGAGGAGGAGTGGGTTCAGCAGCACTGCTAGTGGACCGATTCAGACGCCGAGCAGTTTCCGACCGAAGACGGCGATGCAGACGATCCCGCTGAGATGTGATGGTCGAGATCCTCAGTTTGCTATCACCTGGAGCCGTAGCAACGCTCTTTGCCTTTTTGGTGTCTCGCTGCCTAAGGGGGAGAGAGTATAGGAATTTGTGTCATTGCCGTGTTGCGTGTGTGTGTGTTCTTGTGGTTTGTTGTGTTGCTTTCCCTTGTCGTTTGCTTGGTTTGGTTTTGTGCCCGTGAGACCTAAGTTCCAGTCATATGGTGTGAGACATATGCTACCTTATCCTCTATTATCTATGTCCATCAAGTACTTTGGTAATCGGTGAGTTGCATGCTTATTTTGTTATATACCCTGCTCACGTACCCATATGCTTAGGTTGTTGGACTATAAAAGATAGGGGGGGGGTGTTGATCCTAATGTGTGTGCTTTGCATTCCAAAGGCACTACTAATTAGGTGCACACATTCAGGGGGCGCCCGTCTATTCTTTGTAGTTCTAAGTATTTCTTTATTCTTGTTCTATCCTTGTGCAAATCCCTTGTTGTCATCAATCCACCAAAAAGGGGGAGATTGTTAAGGCATATCTCTCTCGATGTAGTTTTTGTGATTGATGACAACACGTTTGCGGACTAATCATGTGCTTTGAGCATTTCAGAGATCTATCATTTAGCACGAGACGATTTCTTCCCCTTGGTGTTTTAATCAAGATGGTGTAGCTCTTTCGTTTCTGTTTTGGTGACATGTTTCGTAGGAGTCACCGTACTATCAAGAGGGGATCCGCTGTTGGTAAGGCTAGGGTGGAATCAACACGTACACATCCGTTTTGCACCCTCTGAGCCTTCCCGCTTTGATGGAGGCTTTCTTCCCCTTCTATGGGTTTTGGCTTGGTCCCAGCGGTAGTACCGTGGTGCCCAGCGATAGTATCGCTCAGCAGCCACAGGCGGCAGTACCGCTCTACAGCGGTAGTACCACCTGTGGATCCTCAGCCATAGTACCGCTGCGGTACCAGGGTCCTGCCGCATCGACTCGAGGGGGTCGCCCCTCGTGTCGGACAGTGCGGCACTAAGCAGTGGCAGTAGGAGCGGTAGTAACGCTCAAGAGCGGTAGTACCGCCCTACCACCGCGGCAGTACCGCACTGGGTCCATCCCTTGCCAATATGCCTACCCTCCCTGGCTACACGACAGTACCGCGAGGGGAAGCAGTAGTACCGTTGGGGCCAGCGGTAGTACCGCTGCCCCCTGCGGTAGTACCGCTCTCCGCGGGGCTGTTCTGGGGGGTAACGGTTGGATTGTTCCCCCCACTATAAAAGGGAGTCTTCTTCTCCAAAGTTGACTCACCTCTTCCCCCAAAAGCTCCATTGTTGCTCCAAGCTCCATTTTCTCCCGATCTCTCTCCCTAGCCAATCAAACTTGTTGACTCGCTCGGGATTGGTTGAGAAGGCCCCGATCTACACTTCCACCAAGAGAAATTTGATTCCCCCTACTAATACCTAGCGGATCTTGTTACTCTTGGGTGTTTGAGCACCCTAGACAGTTGAGGTCA
Source organism: Triticum aestivum (assembly GCF_018294505.1). Taxonomy (NCBI): domain Eukaryota; kingdom Viridiplantae; phylum Streptophyta; class Magnoliopsida; order Poales; family Poaceae; genus Triticum; species Triticum aestivum. The sequence goes on from NC_057798.1 coordinate 558,613,207, forward strand.
TCGCGGAGCCATAGTCCATTGTGGTGAAGCTTCGTGGTGTTGTTGGGAGCCTCCAATTAAGTTGTGGAGATAGCCCCAACCATGTTTGTAAAGGTTTGGTCACCGCCTTCAAGGGCACCAATAGTGGAATCACGGCATCTCCCACTATGTGAGGGCGTGAGGAGAATACGGTGGCCCTAGTGGCTTATTGGGGAGCATTGTGCCTCCACACCGCTCTAACGGAGACGTACTTCACCTCAAAAGGAAGGAACTTCGGTAACACATCCTCGTCTTCACCGGCACCACTCTTGGTTATCTCGTGCCTTTACTTGTGCAAGCTTATTTGTGTTGTACCCCTTGCTTGCTTGTGTACTTGTTGTTGTTGCATCATATAGGTTGCTCACTTAGTTTCATTTCTAGACAACCTACTTTGATGCAAAGTTTAATTTCGTAAAGAAAAGCTAAAAATTGTTAGTTGCCTATTCACCCCCCCTCTAGTCAACTATATCGATCCTTTCAACGTCAACATCCCACACCACCACATCATGCTTGCTGCCTGGCTCAAGCACTAACGCCATGTTCGACCCAATGTTGCGGCATCACGATCCTTGCGTCCAGATGCACCAACTCCTCAAGTGTTCCCACCCTGCGATCTTAGCCATGGAGTCTTTCGATATGGAATCCATCTGTCTGCATCGCAGTAAGCATGGTGTGCAAGCGTTCCTACATCATCGCCCTACTAAGCCTATCAACATGGAGACTCAACATCATACTCCATAGTGGTGCTATCGAAAATGGGGGCATCAACTTCGGCAAGTGTTTGAAAAAATATTCACACGAGTGATAGGATGATAGGAAAAAGACTGGTCAAATATCACACTGACTCGGCATGAATATTCTTCATCTGGAAAAAGAATGACTTTTAACCGATGTCAAAAGTTGAGTGGGCAACTATGTCCGGTGTTATAGTTGACAAACTAAATCTACACTAATCTATAAACTAATTTACAAATGAGATATGCTCTTGTGTTAAAAAAACAGCGAACAAAATGGTAACCACGCGGCTAGAAAACTTTCACAGAAACTGAGTCTACTATATCTAACCCCTACGCTAAGTTCTTGTTCGGTTAAACCCCACACAAGAGGATTCGACAGGAATGGAGGGGAATTTGATCTGTAGGGGATTTAATCCCCCCCAATTCCTTCTAAACCGAACAAACCCTAATAGATTGTGTGGTACAACAATTGTGACAATGAACCAAACGTATTCTACCTGCAAAAATAAGAACTAAACATATGCCTCAGAAACCATGCCAACCTTAAACTACAAACTAAACACGTCTTAGATACTCGTAATCGTTGTACTAACTACAGACGAACAACGTAGCTATGAATATTGATATGCAAGTATTCTTCAGTTAGATGGGGATCTTTGTTAGCTTTTGGGCTATTCTGAACAGAGTCGATACACTACAAGATTCTCATTGTGCCTCTCATCTCGTGGAAATAAACATTGATACTAATACAGTCCAGCGAGCTACCTATCAATCAATTGCACCTATAATAGTTGGGAAGATGAGTGACTGCACCTCTTGGAGTTCAAAACATTACAAGAATACAAGACGAACCAACTACAGCGGCGGTGTATTGGTATAAAACTCGTATATCCATTGTACACGCGATCTGGAAATCTGGCATGCAGTGTACGATAGAGTGCGCCATGTTAGTATTAATCTTGATGCATGTAGCTAGATGGTCAGCAGGCTGTTAGCGGCGCCCGTTGGAGCTGGCCGCGTCGTCCGTGTGGCGCGCGCGTCGTGCATCCGTCCATGGATAGGACGGGGGCCGGTCAAGTTTGTTAGTGCATGCAAGTAGCTAGCTAGGCTGTAAGTGCGCACAAGGAAACTTGGGGGCTGCGTTGTTGTGCTACTACACAGCCATGGCCACTTCTGTGTATTAGGTGGCAGTTTTGTACGGAATATAAAGGAGGCGTTTGGGCGCCGGGGTGTTCGTCGCCGGGGCGTTGGTCGCCAGAAAAACTGTCCAGCTTGTCGTAGTCTACCTCTAGTACGGTTAGAGAGAGCGGCAACAACAATTGGTACCAGAGCTTGGTGTTTTGGGGTGCTTGCCGTGTCGGAGGCGTGGCAGCCGGGGCGGCATTCGCTGGCGGCTGCACGGTGAAGCTTTGGGCCGTGTGTCGGTCTATGAAGGTGCGCGGCGCGGCGAGGAGGCCGCGGTGGCCGCGGCGGACGCGGCGTGCGCGGCCGACATGGAGGCATCGACTGCGGCGCGGCGAGCGCGTGGTGACGGCGACGCGTGGCGAGTCCTCGGCTGTGCGGTGTGATGTCGTGCGCGTGAAGAGCACGGTGGTCGCGGAGACGAGGAGGTCGCGACGGACCTGCGTGGTGGCGCAGAGGTCGCGGCGGCTCGGCGCGACAACCGTGGAGGCGCGTGGCACGGAGCGGACGCGGGCCCGGCGGACCTGCGCGGTGGCGCGGCGTGGCGGCATGAAGGTGTTGCACTGCGGTTGAGGCCGCAGCGGTGCAGGGCAATAAGACGCGGCGTGAGCCGGGCGCGACCGGTGCGTGTTATGGGTGCGCATTGGACGCGTTGGACGCGTGGGGACCGCGGGCGCGCGTACGAGCGTGCGGTTGACGTTGGGAGGAGGCGTATGTCGCCGTGGTGCTCGAGTTCGGCTACATCCTTCCGGCGTTTGTCGCTGGTGGCTGCCATGGCGGACGCGGAGGCGGCACGCGGTGAGCGTCTGGTGCTGTCGGGCTCGTCGGGCGCGTCGGATGCGCGCGGGACGTGCGGGACGCATTGATGCGGTCGGGCTCGTCGGGCACGTCGAATGCGTGCGGGACGTGCGGTACGCAGAGGGACGCCAGACGTGTGTCGCCGGCGGAGATGGAGCTCGGCGTATGTCGCCTGGGTCGTGACGGAGCACGGTACGATCGACGTCGGTGTGCCAGGTCGGGTCCACGGGCTGGATCACGGTTGTCGCGGCGACATCGACGACGGGAGCTGCAACAACTCCGGGGACGACAAGTCAAGATTAGGAGGAAAAATGTTAGTATTAATCTTGATGCATGTAGATGGTCACCAGGCTGTTAGCGGCGCCCGTTGAAGCTGGCTGCGTCGTCCGTGTGGCGCGCGCGTCGTGCATCCGTGCATGAGGTAGCTATTTGCATGGGCCGGTCAAATTTGTTAGTGCATGCAAGTAGCTAGCTAGGCGGTAAGTGCGCACAAGAAAACTTGGGGGCTGCGTTGCTGTGCTACTACAAAGCCATGGCCACTTCTGTGTATTAGATGACAGTTTTGTATTGAATATAAAGGAGGTGTTTGGGCGCCGGGGCGTCCGTCGCCGGGGCGTTGGTCGCCAGAAAAACTGTCCAGCTTGTCGTAGTCTACCTCTAGTCCGGTGAGAGAGAGCGGTAACAACACGCCATTGTGTTTTGTCGCCAGTTGCCACACTCACCCAATAGTTCCCTTGTTTGATACCAGACTATCGATATCAATGGTATTCTATTTTCTAACTGCTGCATGCCATTAGCAGCCGGCCGACTCATGTTTATAGTCCTAGTCTGAACTAACTTACAGCTAATCTTGCAGATCAACATTCACTAAAACCTAATCATGGAGAATAAGAGCAGTATAGTAGATAGGAACAGTTGCCGCCTCAAAAGTAACAAGTTGTACGTAGCTCCTTTTCATTGGCTTGATTCACTATTTTATTTCGCTGGTATATAGTCAGCTGTAGCATTCTCAAGGTGGTTAGTGGACTTCGTTACCATCGCAATCGCCACCAAAAACTGCTTAAAAACACATAACCACCAATTAATTAGCAACCTAAGCTGAGCAGGTCATGAGCACAAGTCTCCTTTGAACTTCCGCCGTGGGCAAGATACAGCATACAACTGTTAGTTCGTCAAGATGACTGGTAAGTCTTCCTGTACCTCTCATTTTCCAGTGCAAAAAAGAATGCAAGATCATACTCCCTCCGTCCCAAAATTCTTATCTTAGATTTGTCCAAATACGAATGTATCTAGTTACGCTTTAGTGTTAGATACATCCGTATCTAGACAAATCTAAGGCAAGGGACGGAGGGAGTATATGTCACTATTTTTACTAGAACTTAATTTGACAACATAATAATATTGAGTTTTGTATATATAAGGTGCAGAGAGCGGGAGCAATGAAAGTCTCTCACGGTACCCAGAAAAAAGAACGAACAAGGTGCATGGCCAGCTCAACGGACATGTTTTGGTTGGTGCCCAGACTAACCCCACCAAATGTTTGTAAGAGTTGGCTTGCTAATGTTTTGACAAAGAAATTTCTCGCCTCATTTGGCCAATTATTTGGCAAATAATTCTCTGTGAGAAGAAGGGGTGGATACCAATTAGCAATCAGAATTTTGGCACCAAACCAACTCGATTGGTAGCCAATTTATTGGTAGGGCCAGTTTGGGCACCCAAAAAAGACACAAGTGATTCATGTGGATTCGTCCTTTTGAAGACTTGGAAAGAACTGTAACTACTTTGTTTAAATAGTAAAGTTCATTTTTGTATTTTTAAAATTTACGAAAAATATATGTTAAGTATTTTATGAACCTTTGTATCATATTTGGGGATTTCAATTTATTGGTATATACGTTGGGTTCTTTGAAACAGTTGTGATGTGTACCTACTACTTGTTTATTTTGACATCACTGTATTACTATTTTGGGTAATACTAATTCCTCCCCTCTCTCTTTTTTTGGTGGATGATTAAATCATTTTATATTTTAGTTTTTAATGGTAATGCCGCTTCCTTGTGGATGTATTCTATTACTTGACGGGTTCTAGCATTTATTTTTGTTTTTTGTCACTGTTTTGTTTTATTTGTGTACTACAATCCCACTCATGGACTATACACTCCTAAATTGCGCATTCCTTCCGGTTCACAAAAAACAATGTGGTGATGTTTAAGTTGCACTATACAACTGCGAGCGGTATTATAACATTTTGGAAGTATTCTCTCAAGACAGATGTATGCATATGATTTTGAAGTTTCCAGCTAAAGTATTTTAGTTAATGATGGTAGTCAAATTTCCAAAGTTTCACAACTTTAACAAAAAATATTGTGAACTGGATGAGTGTCAAACGACAGACATAGTTTTTAAAATTTATTATCCCACAAGTGCTAAAGGCATGCATTGGTCTTGATAAACTCATCACTTCTAAGAGTTGATTACTACCCAATTAAAATAAAGAGTAAGTTGATTCTTTTGCGTGGACATACGTGTTGGTTTCTCACTGGTTATAGATTCGGTTGTGCCCAGTTAAAATTAAGTTTAGTGTAATAGACTTCCAAATTTTTGTCATCTTTCATATGAATATGATTACACGTTCATAATATACAATAATGCATTCATCCATTTTCATACTTGGAATTGTAGTATTTGTATATAGATTTGCTTTTATGTTGGGTTCTTTGAAATAATTTTGAGGTGTACATATTTTATCGCTTTGTATTTTGTTGTCACTAGATAACTATCTTGGGTAATACTACTTCTTCCTCTCCTTCTTTTGCGGATGATCTTCTTATTTTAGTTTATTTTGGGTAATAATGCCTCCTTTCGGAAGTATTCTATTACTTGATGGGTTATTGCATTTTTTGTTTTGTTTTGTCCTCGCCATTTTATTTTATTTGTGTAATACTTGTTTCCCACTCACGCACTGTACGCTTCTAGGTTATATGTATTCTTTCTTATTCACGAAAAAGCAATGTGGCGACGTTTTAGCTGCAATGTAACAGCTAACATTACTATAACATTTTGGAAGTCTTTCCTCAAGAAAAAAAATATGCATATTACTTTGAATATGATTACATGTTCATATTCATAGCGGAGCCAGCAAACATGCACGGCAAGGGGACATATGCAGACAGGGAGCCAAGGAAACGGAGGCGCCCTTTGCCCGGCCGGACCACGAGTCCTGCATGTGGCGAGTGAGATCGTGACCCTGCGGGCAAAAACACGAACGCATCTGCGTCATCGTTAAAGAACAACATGGCATAATATTTGCAAGAACGTCCACAGCAACACGCACGGCCAGGTCAACGGACCTCTTTGTTTGAATCCTCAACGTTGGTCCCCATGTTTATTTTGTGGGTTTTGGAGTTGGTGAAGCTAAACTAATCGAGCCATCGCTGGGTAACCATTGACGAGCGTTTTCCTCGAGCTTTTAACTATTTCATGACGCCGACGTAGCTAGGGCATTTTACTAACCAAGTCAGTATTCGTTGAGAGGAATGTGCTGATAGTTAAAGTATCACAAGCTAGGCTTTGTCGTTTTTTCATTTGCTCGGCTAAAACACAAACAGTATGTAATCACCAATTATTATGTTCTGCGAGTCCGTTGCCTGCAGAAAAATATGGTCTTTTGCGAGTTCGTTGCCCGCAGAAAAACAATGCTTGCAAATTAATTATGGATTTATGGACTTTTGCTAGTTCATTATTTTCCGGGAAGTCTTTTGGTAGTTCGTTGCCTCCAGGAAAACAAATATATGCTGCCCAATGATACATATGGTCTTCTCAATGCCTCCATTTAGACAGAGTAGACCGTGCCATTATTACGGGGCTAATACTAATTTATACTACATTGGTCAGCGGCAATGCCAGTATGTTATTGCCCAGTGACACGTACGGTGACTTTTTCTCGGTTGGTCGGCGGCACTGCGGTGTCCCTATTTGCTCCGGCCGACGCGACGGAATGTGCGTCGGTCTGTGGAGCAAAAGAACCGGTCCAGTCTCCCATGGGAACAACCTGCATGGGTGCACGGTGCACGGTAGGAAGCACTACCTACTGTCCATCCTCTATCATCAGCTGATGCAAGCCGTCACCCGCTTGCACACGAGGCCTTGGTCCGTCACCTTCCAACCATCGTCCATCATATGGCCTGCCTTGTATTGTGGAGACACTGGATTAATTTGAAAGGTCGCCTCAAGCTCGTTTCTTAGAAACACAAACGCACACACTCACATCATTACACACACGCAATCACACAGTGCCTACTGAAGACTGGGTCAAAGTTGCGGAGCTGAAAGATCAATGAAGAGCGATGCAAAAGAAAAATTGAAAAGAAAATTGACAAAGAACCCGCTATTAACCTTGTCACTGTCAGGCCAGAGAGTAAATTGTGGTAGAACATGCCTATCTGGAAAAAAACATAATACAAACATAGACAAATTGGGTCAAAACAGTACGTGAACAGTAAACTGTTTTACAGATCCTGAATTTGTCTTCTTTTGCCAAGGGTTGCTCGGTTGTTCAAATGATTTGAAAATTAGGGCGGACCTCACGCATCAAATTGTCTACCATGAGAAAAAAATTAGGAATTTTTAGAATTTTTCTAGTATTTATTTTGATTTTTTTTATTCAACACGGGTGTAGATGAGCCCGGACTTAGAAAAGGATTTCTCAGACTCATCCCAATAAACAAACTAACACTCTATCCCTATGAGCGCCAGTGAGACAGAGCCACTAGATCTTGAGATCGATGAAGTCATCACAGACGCCTCGCTGTCAACGGAAATGATGCCTCCCACTGAAACAATATTCCAGTGTTCAGCGTACAACCATCCTTCTAACCATCCAACCATCAGTTGGTTGGTATTAACCTTCCGTGTTTACTAATCGATAAAATGAAGAAAAATGACGTATAGAACATAGATGGTAATAAATTATCATATTTCGATTTAATACGCAATAGGATCATTCAATATAGTTATATTATGTTGAACTATTGAGCTAAATTGAGCGAGATAGTGTTGGCTCAAGATTCACTCATTTCTCGATCGACATCCATATTTAAGTCATTCTTTTTCAAGTCAATTTCGAGTTGAGCCAAAAAACGAATCGATTCAAACGGGTCGCCAGCCTCAAGCTTTTCTTGACCTAAGGCTAACTGCACATGTCATTGCCTCCAAGAATGTCCCACCTCATTTTTGGTTTGAGCCCTTTGTTGGCCTAGGCTCAAGCCGACCTGAAGCTGAGATGTTTTATTCAAAATTTTGCCCGCTTTTAAAATGTTTGAATTTTCATTCAAATTTGAGTACTTTTTACTTTTATGCAAATATACACACATGGATCACACAAGAAAATCACAAGGAGGTGGCGGCCAAAAGTATTGGAGGTCTCTCTCGGACACATATAGTAAAATAAAAACCAAAGTGTAGATTTAGCCCCTAAATTATTGTCGTGACTCGTAGGTACCTTTCATTCCTAATTATTTTATACCACCTTTAGTTTCCATTATCATTTAGGTTTCATCCATTGCGATGACCAATCATTTTTGTGCAATACACAAACCGTTCGCTCATCTTTGAACCCTAGAGGGATGATTTTCTGGATGCTCCACGGTGCCAC